>NC_056611.1:23839446-24116946 GCF_018340385.1 Cyprinus carpio
TTGGTGGACTTGGGTTGGAATGGTGGCACCTGCAACTGGGGGCAAGTTCCCAGCTGCTGCAAGTGTTGTGGACAAGGCATTGCTTTGCAAGAGGCTGGCAATTTGAGTAACACAGTTATATGAAGGGGAATTTGGAGTCGGTAGCTGGAAGGTGTTGCTTTCAGGGTTTTTGACAAATATTTGACCAAGACGATTAACAAGTAAAACATGTGGTGTAGGATCCACATTAGGTCCACCAACCTCCTTTACCGTAAGAATAGCATGACCTGGCAGTGCTTGGGTAACCAACTGTTGTTGAGGTTCAATTGCTGATCTGGGGGTTGAAAAATTGATGGAAATTGTTCGACCTAGAGCAGTTTCTCTTTGCATAGGTGTGGTGTTGTACCCATTGATGACACCTGGAGCAGAGGCTGGCTGAATGGCAGAAGGCATTGCTTGGCACTGAGCTGATGGTTGAGAAGTTACAGAGGAGATCATGCCAACAACTGTAGAGCTGATGGGTTGCGGGGAAGTGGGATGCAATGGGACAGACACTGTGCCCGAAACTGGCCCATAAGTCCCAAGAGGTACTCCAGTGGCTGATGGCACAGACAGCATTGACTTTGTTGGAACACATGGTATTGCCCCTCCAGGAACTGAAGGGGTGGGATGCCTTGGTTCAGCAGGTGGGTGTAATTTGGTTCTGAAACTCTCCATGGGTGGCAAGACTGTCTTACCCTCAGGAGTTTGGACAGGGTACAAGGAAACATTTGCAGATGGTGCCTGATTTGGGAATGCTGCAAAAGAAACTTGTGCAGAGGAATCAGAAGATGATGCAGATTTGGTTAACACCTTGGAAGGAACAGGATTTTGTTGCTGTGGAATCTGAATTCCATTAACTTCCATTAAGTCAAGAGAATCTTCTTGCAAGTGGTTGTTTTGGTAAACTGTAGAGCCATCCATTGACGACACAAAGTGGCCACTACTAGGATCCAAGTACAATTCTTTGGAGTCTTGTGGGTCATTTGGAGAATCCTGGACTGGGACCAACTCTGTGAAATGTGCATTGGGTGAAAGAGGATCACATTGCTCAAGAATTAAGGGTTCAACCATTAAATGAGGGGTTTGGTAATCATTACCATATGCTGAAAATGCAGTGTTAGAAGGCTTTAGATCAATGAAATTTATTAAAGGGTCTTGGCTTGACTGCAATGATTGGGTTACACCAAAAGAATCTTGATCAGCAACAGTCTCCGAGTTGGACACAGGTTCTAACCGAATTGAAGAAAAATCAGAAACAGGACTTGGAAATGCCAAACACAGACCATTGCTAGCTGTCTGTTCATGAGGCACAGCGTTGAACAGTTTGTGTGGCTTTTGGGGTTGATTTGACAATTTTACATCCTGTTTTTCATTATTAGCCACACTTGTATCACTCTCTGTCCCATCATCCACACCATCAAGTTGCGAAATCTGCCTTAAAGATGGAGATGTAGATGTCTGAGAGGCATCCCTTTGAGCCTTGCAAGAAACCACTGTGCGAGTGAAGTTGAAGTAGTTTTCCATGTCCTCATCAGAAGAACTATTACCCCAGTCTTCCCTACAAGGATCAACAGTACAAGACAATTTCTGGGTAGACATTTTGGACTTCTCTTCATCTGGCTCCCAGAAGTCTTCCTGGTTGTCTTCACCTTCAACTACAATTTGCGCACTGCAGTTCATAGCTACGCCTTCATTCAGCTCGGTTTCTTCAATTTCAAGCTCAGTTCTCAGCTCAGGTGCCACAGTCAGGTCTGCCTCTAAGTGGAAGGATGTGTAAGGGAAATCCTTGTCATTGCCTAGATGATTACTTTTTTGTGTACCCAAAGGGTCTCCTAATGGCAAGGCACCATTTTCTCCTGGATGCTCCTGTGGTGATGCTATAAAATGGTGTGGAAGTTCAACAGAGTCTATCTGATTAAAATCAAAAGGCCTTGGTCTTGTGGAGAGGTGGGTGGGAGAGGTGAGAGATCTGTTGGTGCAAGGGGTGCTGCCAATGCCACCTTGCCTTGTGGACTGTGAAAACAGTCCTGAGGTAGAATGGGCATCAATATTCCAGAACCCCGGACAGAGGAAGCACTTCGACTGACAGGACGAGCTGATGAAGAGGTCAGCAGGTTTTCAGTAGCACCAAGGGAGAAACCTGGGGATGTAGGCTGGGAGGTTTTAGGGTGGTGGAAACCACCTGCTCTAGATGCAACTGGGCCTGCAGTGGATCCAAGAGTAGGGGAGGCCATGTGACTGCGAGTACCGCTATTCTGGGAGTGTGGGCTATGCCGTCGTGGCCTTCGAGTATCTTCCAAATCACTAATAGTCAGGATGTGGTGAGGTTTGGACGGGGCAGCTCCTGGGTAAACAAGAAAACAATCAATGATCAAAATGCTTCATATGAACTTTGTGAAGACCATACATGCAACTTCACTGAATTGATATTAACTACCTGGAGAAGGCAGTGGTCTGGATAGTCCTCCAGTAGGTCTTCTGTTCTGGGGGTATGAAGGGATTTTGGGACGGGCGCCAAGGTCCGGTTTGGCAAAGACAGATACCGAGGTGGAATTTGTTTCAGTGGAAGGATTTGTTGAAGACAAATCCACTCTCAGGGCTTCAGTTTCTAACGAAAATATATATTGGAATAAATAATATTAAAAAACGCCATAAGTACAAGCCATGTACAAACCATCACTTTGGAAGTAGTAATATTACATAGTACTCACCTGACTGGGGGCATGGGCTATGGGCAATTGTGCAATTTTCTCCCTGATCGGGAGACTCTTCCACTGGTTTTTCCTGAACAGGTGACTGGACCTCCCTAACACGAAATGTGTATTTGCATCGGCGAAGGGGGTTTACAGTACTCCAATACCAGCGAGAGCATCTAAACAGCAGAAGAAACAAAAACTGTATTGATGTGCAAGCGAGTGGCAATACTAGACGTCAAGCATGTCCATTTCATCAGGAGCAAACCCCTAAAAAATTTTAAAAATTAATTAAAGCTACTTACTCATAACCCACGGGGAAAAGTTTTCCATGACAGGCAGATAATTCACTCAGCTTTCCCAGCTTTTTTACTAGCAAAGAACCTACCCGGTGAAAAATTATGTTTAAAACACTGTGTAATTATTGTGCAAACATTTTTTTACAACAAAACATAACATTTATATTTATGTGCATCAAACTGTGGTACTTATCCTTCAACAATAAAAACACCAACCTATCATTAAATTGATTGACTCTGGCTCCAATCCAGTCAAAAACTTTCTGCGAAGACTTATCCCTTCAAAATCCACATAAACCCTCCGAAGTACTTCAAACGCTTGACCAGTGATGATCTGGCAAATTACAGAAAAAAAGTTCTCTCTCAAACCATTCATATAAAGCCAACATTAGGTCTCTATTTGGCTGATTTTTTTAGTAACTATATCAAACTACAACTCAATAAGCATCTATGACTAAATTAAATGCTATTAAACTGAAAGCTCACTTTTCCACTTATAAGGTCACGATGCTTGTAACAGAAGACTCTTTTATCATCCTGGAAGACACAGTTGCGAAAGCGGGCACACATGAAGTGGTAGTTGCTCTGGCACGAAGTAAGGCAGCAACCTACCGTTGCCCCAGTTCGGTTACACCGTTCACAGCGCTACGAAAGGAAAGTCAGAAAATTAGCAAAGCCAAACAATATACTGTTTTTACCTGATGCAAGTAAACTGTTCATGTTTAAATACTAAATTATGAAATTTCAAACTATTTGAATAAACATTAACAATCTATTAAGCATCATGTTTGTTAATGTTATTAACTCAAAGCAGTATAAAGTGTCACCAGAGAATGTCTAATATGGCGAGAATTTTCACTCTCACTACACTTCCGGCTTCTGAACTGGTTGCAGTTCCACTCTGATTCCATATGAGGGCGCTCACAGGACAAGTGCAGAGTGAATGGAGGTCAATAGCGGTATACCCCTCAAAATCCACTTTTCTCAGAATATAATTTTTTGTCTAGTAATTTGAATGTTGTATTCGAAAGGAGATGCAAAGAAATTACACATTGCTGGGTGTTAGATTTTTTAGAGTCACTTATTTGCTTTAAAAAGTCTTTTAAAATGTCAATGACGTCATACGTTATACGTTCATTAGCAGAATGCTAGCGTGTTATGGGCAACAACAACTCAACCTGTAAGAAATCGAAAGGACATAAGCACTCGTTCATTCAACTTTCGACCTATAACCCATGTTGAACTTGCAAAACCTACAATCAGATCTGAGATTTCTCAACGGCAATCGGATGAAAGGGACAAATTTAGCCGTCTAGCCCCATAGACTCCCATTCATTTTGCACTCATGGCGATCACCCCCAGTGGAACTCTGGTGGAACTGCAACCAAAATTCGTTACAATAGGACTTAATAGGGAGTCTGAAGGCTCTCCGTAGACGGGATCTGGTGTCACCAATGGCTCAGTTGAATAAGAATTATATGAGCTCAATGACATACCATCAGACGGCCTCGTGCAACAGCACTGTGAACATGCAGAAGTGAGCCATTATCCTCCTCAAACACCTCTGCAGACCACATGGTGCAGTTTACATGAGCCCATTCATTTTGCCCTAGATAGAGCAACCTCCCTGCATCCTGGGAAGAGAAATGTATAATACAAAGGACTGTAATTTCAGTTTTGATGAGACTAATAATATTTTTCTCATATCAGAGTAAAACTTGTATGCTAATTTAATGACAAGGCATCTGAGCACCTTTACAAAAAATGACTGCAAAGTACTGGTATAAAGATATTATCCAATGGTAATTCTATAATATTGATAGTTATAATCATTACTAAATTCATACATATACCATACTGTTTACATAGTACTGCAAAAAATAAGGTAATATTCCCATGGTATACATCTTAAAAACATGGTATTACCATGGCACCATTCCTAAAATCCATGTTAAGGCCTTGTAGTAAAAAGCTATGATAAAGGTACAATACACTAGTGAATTTACAGTATTAAATGTACTTACACTGGCCTTTGCATCACCGTATTTTTGGCACAGAGCGCACTGTCTTTCGTCGTCTTTTGACCAACCCGTTTCCAGATCAGATCTAGCTGGTCGACCCTTCTTCCCTGGGAGATAGAATCAAAATGCCAAGTTAGGATGATTTGCACTGCTTTCCATATGATCACAAACAATGGTTACTAATCTCATTCTATACTTGCGTGTTTATTTACCTTTCAGATTCATTCGTAACGCCCTCATGTCCATAAAGTGTCCTTTAGGGTTATGGGCTAAAGGTGTGGACAGATCCTCTTCTTCTCCCATTTTAACATCCATGTGTCTTCCAGTCATCTGTGTGGTGCCTTCCAAAGACTTACTACAGCCATCTCCCTCACGCCATTGGGCATAAACATGTTCATAATTTGGCGGCATCACAGCATGTGAAAGCATTCCACTGCAGGAATGGAGCCATGTGTCATTACCACAAGCTACAACAATGCTTCTGCTCATAATATATGAATGTTAACTTCAACTGGAAAGAATTTAATTGTGCTTACGCTGGCAGATGTTTAGAGCGTGGATCCCATATTTTAGGGTCCTGACTGTTAAACCAACCATAAACGTCTTCTAAGAGCTAAAAAAGATTGGAAAAAAATTTTAACTACAAAAACACATATCCTAAGAGCATTCCTAGGACTATTAGGGCTCTATGATTTCCATGATGTCATGATATCGGAATCCAGTCACTAATCTATCATCATATCATATAAAAAGAGAAACAAAAGTTAACTTAAAGAAAATGTTAAAATATATTAATTAATGTAATGATAGTATTACTAATAACTAATAATGATTATTATAATTTTTTGTAATTATTAAATTATTTAATTATTTTTTAAGGAATATTTTCCAGATTTTATTTAGCAGAAAAGTGTAAATACACAACACAGTATTTCTGGAAAAAAATACTAAAAAAATAGTAAATAATTTAATAATTTTTTTAATGAAATCTTTTAAATAGAGATGCTTTTGATTGGTACAATTTAATAAAACCATTAAACTAACAACTAAATTTGAGGAGGGAAAAAAAAAAAACATTTCATAGGGCCTTAAAATTTTTATTTTTGTTAAGCTTTTAACATTGATGATGAATAAATGTTAAAAAGAAGATTATTTTTGTGATTTCGGATAATGGTCTCATGTGCTAAGTAATTTAATAGATTGCTGCACCAAAACATAAGATTAAGTGGTGGAAGAGCTCCGGTGCAAACGGCTTTGTTAAACTTTTCAGAAATTGGTGTCTAATTTCATAATTTCAATTAATTAGACATGTTTTTTGATTAATAAAAATGTAATTTAACCAATTAAAACAGTCTAGAAAAATTAAAACAGGAAAAAACGTTATCCAGAAAAATTCATTCGGAAATTGTGTAAAAATTAATCAGATTTCATAGCCCCCCTAGACTATATTTGGAAAAGCATGCTAACATACTACTATTTTGTCTCATTATGTAATTGTACTGCCAAAAATGATAAAACACCTTTTTTATTTTATTTTTTTTTTATTGTTTTTGCTTTCAAGATAATAAAATTAACAGTCAAATAGCAACTGAAGCTGAAACTGATTAAACAAAATCCAGACTTGTATTTTTAAGCAGTGCATCATAGTTTTATAGTTTTCAGAGAATGACGTAAGCTACTCTGACTGGTTGGGTAAACAAAAAATACACAACAATCTGACCTTCAGGTAATATGAGCGGGCGAGGGCAGTGGGTCTTTGGTCCTCCGGTAGAATTTCCTCATCTTCCAAGTGATTGCGAATTACTTTCACCACATCCTCATGAAAGGATTTCTGATTGACAAAGCCATAAAACTAAATTATAATTTCTAGTTTGTTATTATGTACATTCTGTAGCCAAATTTACAGTAATTCCAGGATTATGTTTGAGATTGGCTAGCTAAGATAAGTGCCAGCAAGGGAATATGCATTTATTTTTAGTTGCTTCTTTCAGAAATGGCATCTCGAAAATGCATAAATAAGATCTAACAGTAATTACCCATAAAGCCCAAGTTTATGAGCTTTATGGGATGCCAAACACTCTAAAAGCATGGTGAAACTGCACAGCCAAATCGAACCATGGAATGTGGACCAATTAGTAAGGTCTTTTCAACTGTACAATCACCTTCAAGTATAACTGGACTTCTTTAAACTGTTTTTGTGTCTCAGAAAACAAAGTGCTTAAAAACTTTCCCTTATGTTGAACTCGGATCTTAGACAAGCATAAGGGCCTTTCGCACTGCAGGAACCTTTTCATAGTACCAGAACTAATTGTGGAACTACCTTCTTTTTGGCGTTTTCGCACTGCCGGAACTGGGTACCATTTTAGTACCGGACTGCCTTTTTTCGAGAACCAAATTAGCTCCTACTCCGAAGCAGGGTCTAACCAGCACAACTGGTACTACGCGTGACGTAAGTAGACATTGATTGGCCAAACGTGTACGAAAACGCCCTCACCCACCATGATTTAAAAAGCCGTGTAAACATACACACTGCCAGTTGTCGTTGGAGAATCTCAGTCCTCCTTTCCGTTCTTTCAATTGCTTTACGTATACATCGACATTCCATGTCCATTATTGTGAAACCCGCGAAACAAAAACACAGCTCCGATCACAGCGTCCTCTATACTCCTGTTGTTAACGTTGTTCTTCTTTGTTTTCGTTGTTGAACGCCGTGCACAAATGACGTCGCTGTCGACTGGCTTACGTCACTTCTTAGTACACACTGTCGGTGAACGAATGCAACCCTTTAAATGGTACTGGAAATAGTTCGCGCAAAATCGTCCCAGTACTTCAGTACTGTACATTTAGTTCTGGAACTAAAGCGGTGTGAAAGGCCCCATAGACACTGAATCTGTATACAGACAAGAGTACAGAAACTGACCAAGGATGTGTACAGGCCTTCTTCAAACTTCTTTCCAATAGCACGGAAGTCGCAGACAGGCAAATCTTCAACCACAGTGTTCAGGAAACCCATTGTAGTGCACTACAAAAGAAGACAAATCGCAGAAAAATGTAACCAAGCAATGTTCCTTTTGATATGTATCCTGTACATTTACCATAAATGACAATTTTGAACAAATGTTTTAACAACGATTCTCATTGTTTAAGCAATGTTCAAACAGAAAACAACAATTTACAAACATCTCCTCTTGATTGGGCTCTGTAGGATAGGACTGGTAAGATAAAGTACAAGAGCACAAACTGCAGAGATCCAGCACATTCTGACTAATGATTTTTCCCAGCCGAAAAGGTTTGGAAATATTTATGTAAAACTACATCATTCTAACTGATTTTTGAACAATCATCAGCAACAGACTGCTGCAGCTTTAAAAGTACAGCATAGGTCTAAGAGAAGTCAAAAGCTTAATTTGGATGGTAATTGTTTCTCATGGGGACGGATTTTCAATATTTATAGGGGACAATCTGTGTTTTCATTGCGGTCTGGGTTTTCCCACAACCCACGCAATAATAATTGAACAAAACAGCCAAAATATCTTGATTGTGTGGTAATTTAATTGCAGTCCCAATCCACATATATCAGTTTACAAGAAAAAAGTCCCCTGTTAAATCTTTTTGACCACTGCCAAACACTGTAAGGGAAATGCTACACTTTGCTTTAACTTGCATGCATATTTATTACTGAAATGCAGAAAAAGTATTTCCAAGGACTATATTTCATAACTTCTTCACCACAGCAAGTTGGAGATGTTAAAAACAAAGAAGAAAGAGAAGCACATTAACATTCAAAATGAGTACGGATGCACAATATTATCGGACCAATATCGGAATCTGCCGATAATGTCTTCATATTGAAATATCGGCATTAGCCCGATACGAAAAATTATGCCGATATGTCTTGCCATTAAGAGGAATACATTAACTCACATGTGCTCAGGGTATGCTAGCGATTAGATCACGTCAGCATTGTAGCTCAATTCTTGAAGCAAAGTTTTGCCTGAATGGTGATTGGATTCACTGTTTTGGATCGCTGCATTTAAACTGAAAATGCACGTACAGAATGACGCGTTCAGTGTATGATAGTGTAAACAGTAATAGCATGTGCAGCGGTCCTAATGCCCGCTCAGAAAGGAGTTTTAATTCTGTAGGGACCAACTTCTAATAAAATGAAAGCAAAATACACAAATAATATTTAGACTGTGTTGCTGATTAAAAGAAGCGGTAATTGATGCCATAAAATCATGAGTACATTTTGATTTAAAGATCAGAAGCTATAGCTTAAATGAAAAATAAAAAAATATTCACAAACATGACACTTATTTTAAATATTTTATATACACTGATTTAGGGCTGCACAATTAATCGAAATGAAATCGAAATCGTGATTAGACAGAAGCTGTGATTGTCATGCGTATCTTTCAGTGAAGCACGGTTCTGTGATCAGCAGTAAATCTCCATCCAACGGCCAGAGGGCGCTCTCGCGTGGAAACTCCAAATATGCCCATAAGAAGAAACCCAGGAAATGCCTATTGCTGCAGCTGAATAAACAGAAGATTTAACTGCTTACATTGATTCAACGTGAATAATAAACACACGACTATACTACGAAATATATTGCATGCCTTATTCTGTGTAAGAAGCCACATCACCTAACAGAAGGATTTATTTCAAACACTCGGCTCTGTTTATTTCAAACACACCATTATGAAGTGAGTTTGGAGTAAAAACATGTTATTAAATGTGGTTTTTTCACGTGCTCTTAGATGGAGCAGCATTTACTAACATTACACAGAGCCGTAGTTCACCAAGAAGCTACACAAACAGCTGTCGTCATTTTGAACGATTTCTTCGATTTCATAATCGTACAATAATATCGTCTGTGATTTTTTTTGCGTAGCTTGTCAGTGAACTACGGCTCTATGTAGTAAATGCTGCTCCAACTGAAAGCAGGTGATGGAGATTTACTACTAATCACAGAACCGGCTTTACTGACATAATGTGCATAATGATCGCGTTCGATTAATCGTGCAGCCCTACACTGATTTATTCAGTAATGTATAATGTGTTATATTTTTTAAACAAATTACGAGCTCTAAAAGATTTTCAGATAATAAATAATTATACATTGGTATCGGCATCGGCTTTGGCCAAAATGAGTTGAAAATTATCAGCATATCAGATATCGGCAAAAATCCAATATTGTGCATCACTAGAAATAAGACATTTTTATGGCAGCCACAGGTATGCAATACAATTTTAAAATATGTATTACAAATAATTACAGGCATAAAAATTCACACCAGTCAGCTTTATGTTTTCCTAATGTAAATAAGAGGTTGCATTAACTTATTTAATGACATCCATCATTTTGAGAGACAGAAAACCCATTTCAACTAGTGCATCTATTTCCTGTTTTTAAATTCCTGGGTTCGTAGGATCACAGAACTCTTCTCCAATGTGAATAAATTGCCATCCTGTCTGAATATGGATAAAGAAATGTCATAATTCCCATAATTTTTAAAAAAAAATAAATTCACACAAATAACAAGTTGCTTATTAGCATGCATATTACTGGCATATCGGCTGTTTATTAGTAATTGTAAAACACATTTTAATGCCTTATTCTGCATGACCATATTTTAAGTCCCTTAATCCTACTCCACACCTAAACTTAACAACTACCTTACTGACTATTAATAAGCAGCAGATTAGAAGTTATCCTCAGTTCCAAAGTATTAATTTAGCTGGAACTTACTCAAAATCAGCATGTTCTCTAAGATTATTCTTACCATTCCTTATCTAGTGATTACAAACCTACTCTCAGCCTTAGACATTATCCCGCAGAACGATGGCTGAATGCATAAGGTCCACAAAATGGCAAACACGTGAGGAGTTCTGAAGTTGTCATCTGATAAATGTCGTGACGCCAAACCCCCTCATGGGGATTTGGATCAACAAAGATGTGTGACGACAAACTCCCTCATGGAAGTAGAAAACTCTTGTGTTTACAAATGTGACAAAGATCACTTCAACTAAACGCTGACTATTAATTCCAGTGACTTTTTTAGGATCATGGAAACCCTGAACAAGGAAAGGCTCATGCTAGTCACAATGAACATTCTAAAAATGTTTATGTAAAACTAAATCATAGCTGCTTTTTGAACAAACAACAGCAACAGACTGCTGCAGCTTTAAAACTACAGCATACTAGGTTTAAGAGAGGGTTTAAAGTGAAAAGTCAGATGGTAATTGCTTCTCAGAGGGATGTAAGCTATTTTCGATAATTACAGAGGTTGATCTCTGGTTTTATTGCAAATGCCGGATTTTCTAAAGCATGTGAAGATCACTGCCCAGACTCTTGATGACTGATGATGATGATCTTAAAAATGTTTATCTGAAACTACAGCATCTTAAAGGGATAATTCACCCAAAAATGAAAATGGTCATTGATTACTCACCCTCATGTCCTTCCAGGATTGTAAGACCTTCGTTTATCTTCGGAACACAAATGAAGATAATTTGGATACATTTTGAGAGCTCTCTGTTCCTCCCTCAGACAACAAGGATCCTTACACGATCAAAGTTCAGAAACGTAGCGAGGAGATCGTTAAAATATTCCATGTGACATCAGTGGTTCAACCATAATGTTATAAAGCTACAAAAATACTTTTTGTGCGCAAAGAAAACAAAAACAACAACTTTATTCAACAATTTGTCTCCTCCGCATCACCCTATCGTGCCATTTTTGAAAGTATCACATACATAAACAACGTATGCAACGTATGTATGCAGATACATTGTTTATGTTCAGTTCAAATCGTAAACAACGTAAACAGTGTATCCACGTATGGTGCTGCTGATACAGAATAGTATACGTTGTTTACGTATGTGATACTCTCCAAAATGGCACTACAGGGTGACGCGGATATATTTTTGTTTTCTTTGCGCACAAAAAGTATTCTCGTAGCTTTATAACTTTATAGTTGAACCACTGATGTCACATGGATTGTTTTAACAATCTCCTTGCTACGTTTCTGAGCCTTGATCGTGTAAGGATCCTTGCTGTCTATGATAGGGACCGAGAGCTCTCGGAATGCATCAAAAATATCTTAATTTGAGTTCTGAAGATTAACAAAGGTCTTACGGGTTTGGAACGACATGAGGGTGAGTAATTAATGACATAATTTTCATTTTTGGGTGAACTATCCCTTTAACTGCTTTCTGAACAAGAAATGGGCTGCTGGAACTTCAAAAGTACATCAAACTAGGTTTAAGAGAGATCCAATGCAAACCTTCTTGCAGGTGACCAGGTGCTCAGTGAAGGTGGAGCTCAGCAGGCAAGACAGCACCCTATCTAAACCAGTCTTCAGCTCCTGGTCAAGCAGTTCCCTCCAACCTACTCCATTAACGTCCTCTCCATCAGGCAGCTCTTGTAAGCACGGCTGACAGGAGTACACCACGCTCTCAGGCAGACTCGACAAGATTTCATATAAATCATCTGGGAGAAAACACACAAATTGAAGGAGTCAGCCACAAACGCGACCAGTAGATTTCATACTGCTGATTCAGCCTGCAACGGTTAAAAAATTCACATTATTTCTCAATTACTTCTGCATTATATTGACAAAGTCATGTTTTCTCATAAGGAGAATTTCTCAATTAGACTAACAACATGGGGATGACATTCTGGGTTAGGGCAATCACACAACTATGTATAGCATGATAAACTGCGCAATTACTGAGAAAGTAATTGGGAAATGGGAGGCTTGCAAAAATGTTACGCCTGTAAACACAGTAGTTTAATAAATACTAAAAGAAAGGATAAACACATTTTTAAATTTATGCTTTCTCTGTGGATACAAAGGAATGCTTTCACATTACAGGCACAAAAAAAAAAAAAAAATGACAAAGCCTGCAGCTTTCTTTTTTTGGGAATTTGTTTCAAAGTGTCATTATAATGAAAGCCAAAAATAGAGCATGATAAATGAATTATTGTATTTGATGGATAAAATAAGATAAAAAGACCTAAATAAATAAATAAAATCCATATGCCCATAACATTCTGTCACTCACCTGTCAGACCTTCACATTTAGCATGGACCCAGTGGTAACACGTGGAGCACTGCATCATCTGGCTATCATAGTCATTATCTTCATAACACTTGAAGCACATGGTGCAGTAGTTACCTACACACACATACACACAAAGTTGTTAACTGACTGTGAAGGCATGTTTGGCTGAAATGGTTATAAATGTATATCATATGTACGTATCTGTTACACAAACACACACATTACAGAAAATTATAACATTTTAACATTTTGAACTAGCATATGAACAACAGAAAAATATTAGTTATGCATTAAATGAAAAACTTCATCCCTGTTGAAACAGCTACAGAGCCTAGGCAAATGCCAACTAAAGTTGTTTTCTCCCTCTTGTTTTTATGCCAAAAAGAAAAGAAGAAAAAAAACCATCGACCTCAAAAAAAAAAAAAAAAACTATTTCTGAAAAGCCCAGTATTAGTCGGGTTTTCATTGATGGGTACTCTTATGTAACATTCTCTTTATATAACATTGATGAAGAATGCTTGAAAATCTGGAAATGCATTTTACTAACATGATTTATTATAGGCCTGAGAGATAGTCAGACCCTCTAAAGCCGCTTTTCCACTTAAATTACCATGGAACAATTCGTCCCAAGAACTTTTTTCTGTTGTTGTTTTTTTTTTGCGTGTTTCTCTAATACCAAGTATATGAGCAAATGTCTAGACGGGATGATGTCTGGTAATTCAAGAAATAGCAGTGTACTTGATAACGTCAGTCAACTCACCTTGGCACTGCAATTTACCTCCCTGTATTTACAATACTAAACATGACATCAAACACCACTGCCTCTTTCCGTTTTCATTTATACATAAATAGCCGAAGAAATGTAATTCAGGGAATGTACATTACAATGAAACAAAATATTACATCAAGCAGTATTGCCTCTTTTCATTTTCATTTTAACATATTAATAGATTAATATAATAAAAACCAAAGATTACCTGTTCGATTTTTAATTATATGTTTAACCACTAGAGACAGCGGGCAAAATGTCAGAAGGACTAGCCGAGGCTGCTCTCGTTGGGAAACGTGAGCACTGAGCGCCTGCTGATCATGTGGAGCTCACGTTTCCAAAATAAAGGTCTTTATAAATAAACGGCAGGTTTGAGTTTTAAACAACTACATTCTTTTCTAAAATTCTTTTAAAACTAAATTTTATGACATAATAGTAATCTTTTTTTTTAAATTATGCAAATATGGTGGCCCACCCCTGAAATTTCCGGACCTTTGAAAAAGTACTACCTTGCGAGCAGGGACTTTCTGAGGGGCATATTTTTACCAGGAACTTGATTTAGATCCTGGCTCCTGTGGTGGACACAGAGTACCGGCCTAAAGTCCCTAGCTCCTGGGGAAAGTTCCTGCGGTGGAAACGGGGCTTAAGTCTCACCTTGATCAAACAGCCTAGTGCAGTCAGGACACAGCCCCTTGTCATGATTCCATTCGGTGTCCCAGCTCTTTCCTGGGGTCACACCACAACTCTTGCACCGGATGCATGTCATACAGACCTGAAAAAAAAAAAAATAATAATAATAATTTGTGTCTTAACTGAAGTTACAATACAAACATGAATTTGCCAGTTTGCAGCTTTAATGTCTTGTTTTTGCCTTATCCTAACAGATGTTTTTTTTTTTTTTTGCTTTGACATTTTCTAACATATCATGGCAACTGAGTCAGCAAAGCATACTGAAACTTCTTTGTAGGTCTTGAACGTTGAGGAAAGTACCACTGTGGTCAACTTACCCAAGGCTTCTTACGTTTGTTGGGTTTGGGGTAGTTGGGACCCAGACAGGCAGGATGATAACAATTTTGACACCTTTCACACTCCAGTAGCGGCTGCACAGAGATCAAGCACAAAAAAAAATATACATCGACCAGTGCCACAGCCATAAAAAACACCTGTTTCCTTTAAATAATAAAGATTTCCCTTAAACCAACAGCGATGACAAGAAAAATATACACACTACCTTTCAAAAGTGTAAAGTCATCAAGATCTTTTCCCAAAAGAAATAAATACTTTTATTAAGCAAAGACACATTAAACTGACCAAAAGTGACAGTACAGACCTCTGTTATGTTACAAAATATTCATATTTCCAATAAATGCTGCTCTTTTGAACTTTATATTTGACAAACAGAAAACTATTTCCACAAAAACATTAAGCGGCACAACTGTTTTCTACTGCTTCGGAAAATTCAGCTTTGGCATCTCAGTAATAAATTACATTTTAAAACATTTTCAAAAGAAAACTGCAATACTGTTTTACAATATTACAGACTGCACTGTATTTTTGAATGGAGTCTTAGTAAGCATAACAGATTTCATAATAATAATAATAAAAAAAAAATTTGAATGGAAGTTTATGTCACAAAATGTTCGTAATTCTGCTCTATACTCCTGAAGAACTTCAGACAATCCCAGCTTCTTATTGCTAGGTTAATGCATTCAGATTAGGGCTATGCATCAAAATCACGTTTGCAGCGTCGCAAACTACCTTGGATTCTTTATTCTTGCGTCCACAAACTCGGCAGAACTTGCAGCGACGACAGCACCAGTTCTCCTTGTTCTCCTCCAGAGGGCGCTCTGAAGGGTCCAAGCAGAAGCGATGGAAAGGCTCACAGCAGACTCGACAATACAGCATCTGCAAAACATATGGTTGTCGCGATGAAAAAATAACCAAGGTTTCTATTTCACAAACAATACCAGTGAAACTTTCCCATTATTATAACCAATTTCGAAAACCTAACATTTATTTTCATTTACATTTTTTGGCCTAAGATGTTTTATAATGAAGAGCAGTCAGGACGTACCTCATGTTGGCCTTTACTGGCACACAGCAGGCAAACATACTGGGGCACGAGGGGTAGTGCAGAAGTGAGGATGCTCAAACCTCCTGTCGCCCACACGCTCTGGACACTACAGTCCTCCTGTGAAGAGAGACAGAGAGGAGTAAGGAACATTTTAGCTGCATCACCTCAAGATAAAGGACCACAAATAACTGTATGAATTCAAATAGAAGATGTGAATGCTGTGTAAGATTTATTGCATAAACATAAACAAAAATCTAAACATTGACATCAATGAGCTTCTTTGTCTGCAAACATTTTATTTTAAGAGAAATACGCAATAGGTCCAAAAGTCTGAGCACACAGAACAAACTGGATTCAAAATCAAATCTAATCCTGGAATGTAAACCTGTTATGATTTTTAATTTTTAAAGGATGGGGTACATTTATAATGTTACAAAAGATTTAGATGTTTGTGCTTTTCTGTTCATCAAAGAATGCTAAAAAAAAAAAAAAGTTAGCACAATTTCCAAAACAATTTAACACTGACTAATAAAAAAATAAATAAAAATAAAATAAAATAAAAAGTTGTTGAGCAGCAAATTAGCATATTAGAATGTGCATGATCATGGTACACTGATCATGTTTTCTGAATGATCATGTTACACTAAAGACTAATGACAAATTCAGCTTTGGATCACAGGAATAAATTGCATTTGAAATATTAAAATAGAAAACAGTTATAAATTATATTATTTCACAATATTTTACTCTATTATTGATCAAATAAATGCAACCTTGGTAAGAATAAGAGACTTCTTTCAAAAACATTACAAATATCATAATGTATTAAGACTATTTTGCTGGGGAAACCCAGTCTTTCCAGAACAGAATCAAGTGCTGCCATCATGTGGAAAACCACTGCAGTGCTGAACATCAAAGTAGATTACAAATAAAATATCAGCCAGTCCCTCAACATGACAACATCTTTGGAGAGCCACCTGACTTTCATGCTCAGTTTTGTAAAAGAATATAGACATTTACCTTAAAATCAACACGGATCTTGTGTGTGGGCTCTGCGGGCTCCTGTTCTCTCTCTGCAAAACCATTGGCGAGGGCTGCAAGGACGCTGGGCGGCGTCTGTTCATGAGGGCTCTGCAAACAAAGGAACCATGAAAGTTGCTTTCGCTGCTTCAGTAACATTTTGGCTGAATGAGGACAGTTTTGAGAGAGATATTAACAATCATAATACCTTCTCAACTTTCCGCTTGATGGGTGGAACCTTGTGGAAGCTAGGTCTGCGATGCCGCACTCCCTCGTCAAAGGCATCGCCGACGAAGTCGTCAAATGACAGAAAATCTGTGGCACATTTAATACAAACAGAATTGTGACTTTGAAAGGAAATTACTTGTGAAACAAACAAGATTCTGGTTTCAATCGTATTAAAAAAAACAGAACCAGTTAAAAGACAAAAACAAAACAAAAACAAAAACAGTTCTACGCTTCCAATCACTGTGGTACTGTAGCTTGTTTCCACCATAAAATAAAAAAATTATATTACAAAAAGTAATTTTGACTTTTTAATCTCACAATTTCACAATCTCACAAAGACTTTATTTCCTTTCAATTCTGATTGCAAAATATAAACTCATAATTGTGAGATAAAAACTATAAAAGT
The DNA here is from genome assembly GCF_018340385.1 of Cyprinus carpio. NCBI lineage: Eukaryota > Metazoa > Chordata > Actinopteri > Cypriniformes > Cyprinidae > Cyprinus > Cyprinus carpio. The sequence goes on from NC_056611.1 coordinate 23,857,048, forward strand.
TCAGAAGTGCAAGATGAAAAAAGAGCTGAAACAAGGAATAATACTTAAAAATATATTTTTTTTTCTCGAAATTGCAAGTTTATAACTCATAATTAAAATTTATCGTTATTCAAAGAGAAAATTAGAATTGTGAAATAAAAGCTCAAAATCACGAGAAAATGTCTAAATTGCGAGATAAAAACTTGTAATTCTGAGAAAAAGATTAGAATTTATTACAGGCTTATTTCCACCAAAGAATAAAACTAAATTAATTATTTCTAGTGTTGTAAAATGATTAATGGCATCCAAAATAAAAGTTTTTGTTTACATAATATGAATGTGTAGTGTTTATATTTATTATGTATATATAAATACAAGCACATGCATGTATATGTTCAAGAAAAAATATGTTATGTTTATATTTTAAATATATATATATATATATATATATATATATATATATATATATATATAGCATGTAAATACTTTAAATATAAATTTAATTAAATATAAATTTAAAATTATGAATTATCGAAATATATGCTGTATGAGTGTTTTTCTATATGCATAATAAATGTGCACAGTAACACACATATAAACAAAACCTTTTATTTTGGATGCGATTAATCAAGATTAATCGTTTGACAGCACTAATTATTTCATAATTCTGACTTTCTCACAACTTTAGAATTGCGAATTTCCATCTTATAATAAAGACTTTTTTTCTGAAGTCTGAATTGTGACATTTTTTGCTTGAATTGTGACAGATTAGCAATTTTTTTTATTCTCTGGTGGAAATAAGCTTCATACTATGCCCTAACCTGAGTTGCGAAGGCCAGGAGTTCTTCTGCGGGCTGGGGAGGTGGAATCTGATCCTCCTATCCAGTCAAAGTCAGAGTCGTAATCCAACAGGTCGCAATAGGAACGCGGTTTAACGTGTCGGCGTGGCTGTTTCCGCACAGATGGACTGTCACCCAGAGAGGCTGGAAACATTCGTCCGATTCCGTCGCCGCCCTCACCTTCCTCATTACTCGAGTGACCCGCACTAATTGACGAGCGTCGCTTTTTCATGTGCCCTGAAATTGGTGAAAAAGTTTATGGCAGATGCACAGAGAACACACTCTAAACTCTAAACCATGTTCTTACCTTTCTGAAGCTTGCCACTTAGCCTCAAGGCCTTCCTTTCCTCAACCTGATCACATCTCTTGTACTTTTAAAAAAGAAAGAAAGAAAAACAGCTATTGCAATTTAACAGGACCATACTCATCTGTATGAAAAATAGGAGGGCCTTGAATCAGTTACAACATTTCAGGGACAGATATAAAAAAATGAACAAACATGTATTTTATTGACATAAATGGGTAACAAACTACTAGAAATGTTGCCTTGGTAACTAAATACCTTAGAAATAAATGTTTAAATACAAAAATGACTAAAACTGAAATAAGGTTAATCTAAAAAGAAATATATATATATATATAAAACTTAATTTCAAAAGCACAAAAACAGCTAACTAAAATTAAAACAAACAAACTATTTCAAAATATAAATAGTTTATAAAAAGTTAATAGTTATCAGTAGTTTATAAATGGTAATTATAGTAATTATGTCCCCACTGGATTCAACAAATGCCTCGTTTGTAATGGGTTTTATTGGTTTTGTTTCATCGTGCTGGGAGACGGCACCCCAGTATGATAAAGGGCGTAACATTTCCGTCACACACTTGAGGTATTCAGCCAATCACAACACACTGAATAGCTGGCCAATCAGAGCACACCTTGCTTTTTTAGAACGATGAGCTTTGTAAAAATCGATGCGTTTCAGAAAGACGGGGCATAGAGGAGCAACAATAATGTAAAGTATGTGGAAAATAATGTGTTTTTTTAACCTTAAACTGCATAAACAAATTGCATTACACCAAATACACAAAATAATGTTCTTTTTAGCAACGTCACATGACCACTTTAAGCAGCAAAATCCCAGCATACAAAAACTAGCATACTTACACGCAGCACTGCCGTTTTGTGTTTGGGCCACCAAACTTGGGTTTGTCTAAGCAGTTTATGCACCTGCCACAGTCCTCCTCATGCAGACAACCTTTACACTCCCCACACCGCCGGGACCGGTTTCCAAGCAAATGAGCTCTACCGCGGCGAAACTTGGGTGTCCTGTGTTCTTGTAATACAGGGCTTTCTGGGTCAGAGTGAGACTCGACTCCTGCAAAAGTGACAGAAAATGTTAAAACACAGGCAAAATTAACAAAAGATAATAGACACTATCAACACATTGGATTTAGTTCTATTATCAGATCCTTTCTTAGGTACCGGTAATCATTTTCTTATTGGTAATCTTTGTAAGTGCTGGTACCTTTTTCTGCAGGTGAAGGGGATATATCTGATCTCTCATGTAGGGGTAGTGCACTGAGTCGAGGGATGTCGTCAGGGATCATGGCACGAGGCTGACCCAAAACCACAGCCGCAGCTCTGCATACGTGCTTAATGCGAGGCCCTCCTCTGGCAGGTTCTTAAGGAGGGAATTGTAAAGTGAAGGATTAAAACAACAGCACCAAACAAATTCTCTTCTGTTATCATACTGCTTTGACTGGTACCTAGTCAAATCTTAAAAAGAACATGTACAGCATTGCTAAGTGATTCTTATTTGATCCCATTAGGACCATTTAAGATTACTGTCCAATTCTGTGTTCTTGTTTTACATTACAAAAGAAACAAAACACTACCGGCTCTGGAGAAGCTTCAGTCTTGTTGGGACAGGCATTTTCAAGCCGCTCTTTCGGTTTTCGTCTCTGTCTCTTTGTTACAGTGATTCTACCCTCCGGCAAGAGCTACCAAAAACAAAAAGTGAAAACAGATTCAAATAATATTAATAACACTTCAATTATAAACATGTCCAACAAGCATCTAATGACTGGCTAAGAATTTCTTGAAGCGAACCATTCAAAAGTCGTCAAGTTTATTTATACAAAGGTGTCTATGATCTGTAAGAAGTGTTTGTAAGAAGTGTTCATCAAGGCTGCATTTATTTGATTGAGAGTACAGTAAAATTGAAATTGAGTACAGCAATTTAAATTACATGTTTTCTATGTTAATACATTTTGAAATGTAATAATTTCTGTGATGGCAATGCTGAGGTTTCAGCAACATTACTCCAGTCTTAAGTGTCACATGATCCTTCAGAATCATGCTGCTCAGGAAACATGAACTAAAACAGATGTTTAACATATCAATGGAAACCCTGATACTTCTGGATTCCTTGATGAACAGCATTTATTTGAAATTGTAACATTCATAAATGTCTTTAGTGTCACTTTTGATCAATTGGAAGCATTCTTACTCGTTAAAAGTAGGCTAATAATACAAAGAACACTTATGTCCGCTTTACCCAATGGACCCATAGTATTTGGAAAAACTTTGAATAGAAAGGCACACATTCAGTTTCATGGACTCACCCCAGATGATTTCAGCTGTTTCTGCTGGTCTATTTTAATGAGCTGAACCTTGGCTTTCTTGAGCAGGTTAAACATGCGCTTGTTGGCTCCTGTAAGGCGAGGGCGCTGGCTGACGGTTTTCTCCTCAACGTCAACGGCAGTTTTCTGAGTGTCCTCAGAAACCAGTGCTTCTGATTCTTTGAGATGCATCTCATCAAAGTCTGAGAAAGAAAAGAAGCATCGCTGGACTTTAAGACCAACAGACTGTCAATGAGGTAAGAAGCACTTGACAAACCTTGAGCAAACCTTTGCAATAAAATACAGCTGAAGAAAACATTTCACCAGCATTAGATTAACTGTGTTAACTAACAGGACAAGTTTAGAAAAATATATTTTTTATTTATTTTTTTTTTTTTAAGGAAAATGGATCATGAAAATCAACTTTGAGTTTAGGGTCAGGCTGCACGATTAATTGAATGTGATTGCAATGCGCAATTTGTTCATAAATCCAGTTCTGTAATCAGCAGTAAATCATCATCACGTGCTTTCAGATGGAACAGCATTTACTACACAGAGCCATAGTTCACTGACAAGTTATGCCAAAAAAATAAAAAAAACACCCCGCAGACGATATTATTGCTCGATTATGAAATTGAAGAAACGGTTCGGGATAATGAAAGCTGTTTGCGTAGCTTCTTAGTGAACTATGGCTCTGTGTAGTAAATGCTGCTCCACCTGAAAGCATGTGAAAATACCACATTTAATAACATGTTTTTACTCAAAACTCACTTCATAACATCAGTCGAGTGTTTGAAATAAATCCTTCTGTGAGATGATGTGGCTTTCTTACACAGAATAAGGCTTGCAACATATTTCATAGTATTCTAAGCAATGATAAAGGCATTGCATTATAAATATACTTTATTTTATTAAAAATTATAATAAGAATAATAACTCAGATAAACCATATTTTGTCATAATCATGTGTTTAGTAGTCACTTTGAATCAATAAAAGCAGTTAAATCTTCTGTTTATCCAGCTATCCTGGGTTTCTTCTTCTAGGTGTATTTGGAGTTTCAGTGCGAGAGCACCCTCTGGCCTTCGAATGGAGATTTACTACCGATCACAGAACCGTGCTTCACTGAAAGATACGCGTGACAATCGCAGCTTCTGTCTAGTCGTAAGTCCGATTCCATTTCAATTTATCGTGCAGCCTTAGTTTAGGGCAGTTTGATGTTTAAATCGAATAAATAAAATCTTAACCTACCTTTGCATTTATTGGGAAGTGAGATGTCTGTATGAATGGAGAACTCATCTGGCAGGTCATCCTCTTGGATGTCTTTTGCCTGGTGTTGCGCCAACAACTTGGCACTGAGAGCTCGTACACAGATAGAGACTTTGCGAACAACCCCAGGGCTGTTGAGATCCTCAATCTTGAGTTTTGCTTTTTCCTTCTTCATGTCTCTAATAGACTTTATTAGACTGGCCCCTTCTTCCAACTCCTTCTCCATCTTGGCAGGAGATGATACAGCTTGAACCATTTTGTCCTTTGGGGTCTTTTTACGCCGTGCGAGACTCTGTTTGAGTTTAAGCTTTTTGTATAACCTCAATTTTGATGATTGCGCTTTGAATTTTGTGGATTTCTTCTTCTTTTGGACAGGATCAAGAAACGAGTCCAAATCTTTGGCAGATAGCAAATTCTCCAACTCCTTGTCAAGATCTTCATCGAAGGTATACACATCGTCACTGGCAGGCTCCATCACTCCCCATTTGAAAGCGGGATCTCTGAGTAGCGATCGTCTTTTCCCAGACTGCTTCTCCTCACTGAAGATCTCAGTGTCATCGGGTGATTTAGGTTTTGATTCCCAAGTGGAAGACAAATCAAGATCAGCTTCACTCAATACAGAATCTTCATCCTGAGACCCAAGGGACCCAGGTTCACCTTTTTCACTAGAATCACGCTTCTTTGATTTTGGTTGTAGGCCAAGCTTCTTTTGGGAGTTCTTGCGAGGAAGGTCTGACATACCAAGATCATCCATGAACCTCTTTGGGGTTTTGATAACCCGAGAGGATCGGGCACTCACGACTGGCATTATGAAATGTCTGATGGTTTTCATGAATTTTGTTTTGCTGTGTTGGATGTCTTGATCTCCATCCGTTTTTACAGAATCTTTTTCTGCCTGATCGGAAAGTTGATCTCCGTTGGTGTTCTCCAGTTGCTTTGATAAGAGCCTGGACTTTTTCCGTCTACCCTCTAACAACTGAAGACTCGAAATTCCTTTCCTCTTGTACTTTGTTGAGAATATACCAACTAGTTTGGGCTCCTCTACTTTAGAGCCCGTTATCGGTGGACGATCTTCTCTAACCTCAACCAACTCCTTCTTTAGCAATTTCGAATTTTTAATCCGCCGTCCAATCAGAGACTTTCGTCTCCGTTTGACCTGTTTTATTCGTCTGCGTGAAGGACGAGGTACCTGTGGCCGATCCTTTATGGAAGGCTCTAATACTAGAACCTCTTCAGCTTCGATTGATGGTGTCTCAAGTTTTATTTCCGGCTGGGGATCCGTCTCAAGACATGGTTTGGTTGGAGGTGATTCAACAGTCTGTTCAATGACCTGAGTTTCGGCTGCTTCAGGTAATGGTTCTGTAGTTGGTGGAACGGACCTTTTAACTTTTTTATGCGTAACTTCACTAGAATGCCTTTTTGGTTTGGATTCTACAGGCGCTGGCACTGCTGTTGGTGATACTGGTGATTCCTCCACCTGAGATTCGATTTCAGTTGCAATTTCAGAAGAGGGAATTTCTTGAGATGCATTCAGTTTACACTTTCGCCTGTAAATTGTCCAGTTTTTACGTTTTGCACGCTTCTTCCGAGCAGTGTTTTGACGTAGGATTTTCCTTACTTTACGGGTGGGAGCGGCAGCAGTCATTTCCAATACATTTTCACTCTTCTCTGAATGCTGAAGGTCTTTTGCAGGTTCTTTTATTTCAGGTGAAGTTGTGATTTGCTGAATTAAAAAGGACTGCTTTAGACTTTTGTTCTTACCTGGTGAGGAGACAACTTTGATTTGAAGTGGTGGAACGGGCTCCCTACTGATCGGATCTTCTGGGTCAGTCTGAGTGGCCTCTTCCGGATGTGCTTCTGTTGTAATTTCTGACCTTTCAAGAAGCTCCTCATTTTCCTTTTCTGGGATCTCCTCAACCTTCTCAATAGCCATGGGGTTCACTGGGCTTTTGGGAATTAGGGCACTGGCAGTGTTCTCTACGTTTTGTGACTCCTGTGAAGAACCGGTTTCCGCAATGTTGGAAGGAGCAGATGTGGATTCTGATTCTGTAGAAACATCTACTTCCTCATCACATTTAACAGGAAGTTCTGCCTCTGTGCTGGGGCTTGGAATCTCTTGGACTTGAGAATCTTGGCTTTTGATTTCTTGTGTTCTGCTGAGGTCATCTTGGACTTGGGAATCATTGCTTTTGCTTTCTTGGGTTTTACTTAGATTCTCTTGAATTTGGGAATCTTTGCTTTTGCTTTTCACCAGTGTGAGAGTCCACACAAACTTGCAGCGTTTCTTGCGAGACCTGGCTTTGGGATTTCGTATCCTGGTAAGTCTTAGACCTGGAATTCCGACAAAATCATTTCCGAAAGCAAGCTTTTGAGGATCATCGGATGAAGGGCCAAGATCTTTTGCTGATGATGAATGAGGCTCCTTTCTCCTTTCGGATTCTTTGCGATTTTTCTTCTTCTTTTTCTTTTTATCTTTTTTCTTCTTTGAAGGTGGCCTGGATTCATCAATTGTGGAGACCTCCAACAGCGACTCTGCTAAACTCTGGTCACCAGATTCCTGTGGAACATTTGAGGACCTTAGACGTTGTCTCCTAATCACAAGCTTATTCACCTCTGATCCTACTTCTGCTGACTTTTCATCAGATTTTGGCTCTATACTTTCACTGGGCAGTGGATTTTGAGACCTTCGAGTTGATTTCCTCAGCTTCAGTTTTTGCTCATTGGCCTCTTTTTCAGGATTTGTTTGTGGAGTGGATTCTGATTTCTTGTCAGCAGATCTTCCTCGCCTTCTAGTACAAACCTCCTCTTTTGCCTCACCAGCACTGCATTCACTGGCTGGTACATTTGTTTTTAATTTTACATGAGCACTTGAGATTTGGGCACACTGACTCTCTGTAACTTCAGATTTGATTTCCTTCTGTTTTTTACCAGATTTACATTGCACTGATGGGAGTGTAACCACTTTCTTTTTAGCCACCAACTTGATTTTGATTCTTGGAGTTGACTGGGTCTCCTGTTTTGTCGACCCTCTTTTTCTCCTGGTACGCTTCTCCAATCCTCCATCATCACCACCATCATCTACTGATGTGTCCTTTAGAGACTCTTGACTGTGAATTTGCTGAACAGAACCTGAATCATTTTGAGAATCTTGTGAACCTGTGCTTTCTACTAAAGGGGGCCCTGGAAGAGACCGCCTTTGACGTATCCTCTTTGACGACTTTGCTGAAACACGATCACCTGAAACAGAACGAGTTCAATTACAATTAAATTCACTCCACTGTGGTTAAATATAATCAAGTGATTCAAACATTTACACCAAAGGCTACAGTGACCATCAAGCAGAGACTGAAATAATAAGTATCTTTTAAATAATAGCCTAAGTATCTTTTTAACTAGCTATGCCAAAACTGTTTATTAGTCCTTGAAGTGATGCCCTGTTGTACACGATTTAGGGATGCATCGATCCAATACTCAGGATCGGTATCGGCTCTGATCCTGGCATTTTCTGCGGATCAGGTCTCGGTCAATCCAATTCTGATACTGTGCGTATACTATTCTGTGTTATTGTTGAGCTCCACGAAAAGGCACAAAAACATTATAAAGCACCAAAACGGTTTTGTGCACTATATTTCAAGTGTTCTGAAGCTGTTCCATAGTCACAGAATAATATTTAAGTCATTAAATTCAGTTCACATAAACTCTTCTTTCCGCTGCGGCTGTCTGTCATTCTCCATTCAGCAATCAGACTGCGTGGCGCGTTCAGTTACTACAGTCAAAACGACAAAACTCTCTTCAAGAGTGCACAGTAACTGAGGTTTAAAACTGTTCAAAGAAAAGGCTCATTAAAATAACACACAGATTTAATACACTACGTATCAATATCTCTTCCTCTTGTACTAGTGATGTCCGGTTCGTGAACGAATCGTTTGATTTAACCGGTTCTTCTTAGTGAACCAGTTGAACCAGTTCACCAAATTGGACTGAATCGTTTGAAACGGTTCACATCTCCAGTAAGCATTAATCCACAAATTACTTAAGTTATTCGCTTTTTAACGTGGCTGACAATCTCTCTGAGTCGAAATTAACCTATATCCCGGAGTAATTCGTTTACTCAAACAGTACATTGACTAAACTGCTTTGAAGAAAGAACTGAAGATGAACACAAACCGAGCAGCTTGTGTGTTGAACTAACTTTTCTAGGTGGACTCGGAGGGCTGCGCAGCTTGCGCACTGTGACTCCATGTTGTTTCAAGCTCATCATTCTGTGCACGGGATGAGTGCTCTGTGCCGTTATATATTGGCGCTTTTAGTATTATAATACCTTTCTGCTATAAAAAGTTAGAAGTATTATAATACTTCTAATAGTCTTTCGTGTTCTGTCCTATCTATGATATGTTGCTGCCTTTATTACTGTGCTATACATTTAAAAGAAACATTTTATATTTCTATATCAATGTATATACTTGTTTTTACATGAATGTATTTTACAACAATACAAAGAGCAATGTGTAACATTTTACCAGATTTTAGACTTTTCACTTTTGATTGTAAATACAATATTTCACTAGATTTTTAAAAAATTATTGTGCGCCCATGATTTTTCTAGAATCTAGAGTATCTTTTGCTGCTGAATAATCCACTAACCTAGTTTATAATAGTATTTTTGTCATAGATTATAATTATATATTTTTTCTTTTTTATTAAAATGAAGTTGTCTATATGTAGTAAATTGTGTTTAACACACAAAAGAGTGGTGATTCTACATTGATAAAAAAAAAAAAAAAACTGCGCTGGTATCGGATTGGATCAGTATCAGCAGATACTCAGAATTTTCTGGATCGGATCGGTTCTGAAAAAATGGTATCGTTGCATCCCTAACACGATTGTGGTATTTTTTCAATTGTATGGAATGAATTTAAGATAAAAAGCCACACAAACATAATGATACAACATATTTTTAAAGATTCTCAGGACAATTTGCATCAGAAGCCATACTTACGTTTACATGCATTTCGTCCAGCGCGAACCGGGACACTGCTATTTTCATCCTGAACTTCAAAGCCTTTGAATTCAGCTCCCTGAAAGTGAAAAACAGAAGCAAGCTTTACCACATTTGAATTTAAGTATAACATGTTTCAAGTGCACATTAGATTTGTTTGTTGCCTTCATGCTTGATAAAGTATAAAAGTTCACATCACTACATGCTGCAACATAGTACACACATTACATATATATAAGCCACAGTTCAAAAGTTATACTTTCAATGTTTTTATTCAGCAAGGACACGATATATATATATATATATATATATATATATATATATATATATATATATATATATATATATATATATATATATATATATATATATATATATATATATATTTTATACTTTCAATGTTTTTATTCAGCAAGGACACGATAAATTGATCAAAAGTGACAGTAAAGACCTATCCATTTCAAATAAACACTGTTATTATAAACTTTAATTTCTTAATTTCCTTTAAAAACATTAATTTTGTATTAATATTAATGCTTAATATTAACATATTAAGCAGCACAGCTGTTTTCAACACTGATAATAATAAGAAGAAATGTTCCATGTGCAGCAAATTGGTATATTAGAATAATTTCTGAAGGATCATATGACACTAAAGACTGAAATTTCAGCTTTGCACCACAGAAATAAAATATATTACAATAGAAACAGTTATTTTCAAATGTAATAGTATTTTAAAGTATTACTGCATTTGCTGTATTTTTGATCAAATAAATAATAGTAATATTTATAATACATTTTATTTATAAAACTCCATCACACTCAAAGCGCTGCAATTCATAAGATTGAAATTGCCTCAATAAATAGAAATGAGGTTTGGTGAACACAAGAGACTTTTCTCAAAAACATTAAAACAATCTTGTAGACGCCAAACTTTTGAGTTTTATATAAACTATAAACATAAAAGGAAAATGTCAGTTAAAAAAAAAAGGAAAATTCAAGTGAATAAATGTGCATATTTTTCAAAAATGTTCATGAACCTTTAAAAACAGGCAGCACATGTTTTAAGAGAACACTGTAGATTTATAAAGAGGTTGTTATCTTTCATTAATCATACGAGTTTTGTGACATTTTTCTGCATAAAGGGCTGCAGGCTAGGTGAACGTCTTGTTTGAGAATCATCTTGTTAACAACATTCTGAATATACTAAACATACTAAAATACTTTTGGATGTAAATTAGGCTTTACAGGTGGTAAAACACTGAACTGTAGAAAACATAATTCCCTTATTCTTGTTCCGCACTTCACAGAACACTGTTCATGCTCAAAGACCAAGAAAGAACTGAACTGAAACAAGTCATCTATTCGGTTGTGTGAAACAACACAACTGGAACAACTCTGCTGTTAACCACCCTAGTAAAACCTGAAATAACTGATTAATTATTTAGCATTATGAAAAAGCCCTCAGGTAAAGTACAGTTCACTAATACATTATCTGTTATTTAAACAATGCTTTAAAATATTACAAATATTTTTTATAAGTTTAACACAAGTTAAAAACTGATCAATATAACGTCCTATACACAATACTGAAACTGACAGCATGTTGGTAGAGCTTGACCCTGTAAACGTGCAAAGGCCGTACAAATCGAGTTAACAGAAGTTGTTAACCGAAACTGTAAACTTCACAGAAGCTAATACACAGACGATGGCCCTATATCTATTTTTATATGAGGCAAGCTTCAGAGTATGTCTTCAAGCCTTCAATGTCCACAAAACTTCGACCTTGATCATTCTTTTTTTTTTTCTTCTTTTTTCAGCTGCACGTTTCTGCTCAGAGAACACAACAGAGAGTAACCATAGCGCATTTCCATGCCAATGATACATGACGCATAAGAGAAACAAGTGCAACTGCAGCATGAAAGCAAAGACATATAGAGTTCTCACGCTTTTTGACCAATGAATTCTCATGACTTTTTTAGTTTTTTGAGATGTCTGAATAGAGAATTTTTATAATTGTTTTATACAGAACTCTCATGATGCTAACGAAATATTTTAAAACCAAACAAAACTCTAAAACCGCACTTTTCCAAATGTTGTGGAAATCTCAAATTCCCTAGTATTTCCAGGCAATGCTGTACATAACACCAGTATAGACACCAATCTATATCAAGTATGTCAGTCCAATTTAATCAATAAACTAAAACAGTTAGCACATACAACCACGACTGGTTCACACTAACTTCTAACATTTTGAAAAATCTCGCACTAAAATCTCACCATTTAATAGGCTAAATATATGTTGATATTATATAGTAGCGATGCCTTTCTAAATTTAACAGGATCTTTAGTAGTTTTGTGCTCAAGGTCATGAACAGATTGCTATAAAGTTTTCGATTATCAGTTGTTTACTGAACAAAACCGTATTAACAGGGCTGGCCATTTAAGATCAGCGCCTACTGACAAACCTACCAAAATATACAAGATAGAGTTCATATCCGAACAGGATGGTGATGTCATAGTGATTTTTTAAAGAACCTCAAAGCAGTTAAAGATTGTTATGAAGGTAACTAGACTGATGAATAACCAAAAAAGTATTTAATAAAATATTACACTTTCTAAAATCTAAATATATAGACAGACAGACAAAATAAAACTGGCTTTTATTTCTACATATTTTTGCAATAAAAATATGCATTTACACCATTTGTTGCTAACACACAAGGGAATTTAGAAACACTGACTAGGGAGAGGCTAATATGCATCACTATGAAAAACAGATGATGCATATTAAATAATAATAATAATTATAATAATAAATTAACTGGATTTAGGCTGATATGTTAGTTTAAACCCTAAGTAACATACAGTAAAAGTAATATCAGCTTTGCATTGATAAAGTCAATGTTTACATATGCTTATTCATTGTCTCAAGCCTATTCTCTCTCAGCATCAAACTAATATAACTGTCCTTCATGCAGGTGCTCCAGCACTGAATGCTCTTATCAGCAATCTGTCACAAGAATCAAGTCTAGCAAACTAGGTGTTGCAACTGGTGCATGCATAGAAATAAAAGCAATATGCATGTCCAAAAAGCATCAGAAAACGCATACAGTGGCGTTAATATGCAACTTATAACTGTACGAATTAAACAAAAAAATCAAACTGCATGATCTCTGCTGTAAGCTACAATGCTACAGTAATTGACCCCCCTCCCCCTCCATGTTTTAATGTAACGCTGTACGGCAGACACTGCGCTCGCGCTACTTGTATTCATACTCCTTCCTATGAAACACAGTCACGTAAGACAAGCGTGACTGAATGCTGCTGTGAAAAACGACACTTCGGCCCATGCACTCACCTCTTCGCTCCCACTCGAGCTGTATCCAGCCTCTCCCATGCTCTTGTAGCTCGCCTCAAGCCCGAGAAGGCGCAAGTGAGACTGGTCGTCGTTCAGCGCGAGCACCAGGCAGGTGGGCCTCGGGCCTCCGTTGGAGGAGATCTCGTCTAGATCTGTCCCAGAGCGGCCGAGCTGCCATCGCTTCTCCGAACGCAAACGGCTCCGCGACGACCAAGGGCGACCGGGGAAGCGACCCCGCGCCGCGCCCACGCCGCCTGCGCCCACAACGGCAGCCGCGGTTGCTGATCCGCATCCCGCTGCCGCCATCATCGCATCAACAACAACACCGATAGACAGAAACTCAAGCTGCGAGAAGAGGGAAAGCGCTGAATGGGAGGGGGGTGGACGCCCGGTGCACTATGGGACGTGTAGGCTGAGAATGAAGTGTGAAGTTGTCAAGACACAGATCGAATATACATGACATATTTTTTTTTTTTTTTTTTTTTTTTTTTTGCTGATATTATTTGTATTATATTATTTTTGACAACTTTTTATAATGTGAAAATATATAATACAATAAAATGTAATTTAAGTGTCATGCATGAACACTTTTGACTGATTTATTCATTTACTTGCTTAAATATACAATATATTTATAATTTTAATATTATTTTAATTGTTTAAATCAAATAAATCTGGAAAATATTTATGGTTCTTGAGATCATAAGTAAGGTGCTATGATTACTACTTTATAATAATGCCATTATAATTAATTTTATTGATTTGTTTTGACATTTCAGTGATTTAAACAAATTCAATAGACAAAATGAAAATAAAAACTGAGCCTTCATGCTTCCATCTCCGTATTTTATCAGAATCTTTTTCCCTTAATGCACATTCTTTTAACATTTAGTCAAATATTTATTTAAATGGATTTTAAGTATATTAATGACCATTAAGCAATTGTTCATGCACATGTGAATTACTGGTAGACAAAAAAAAAAAAATAATAATAATAATAATAATAATAATATACCATTTAGCTTCTAAATACTATTTATTAAATATGAAATTACAATTATTATTATAAGCTATTTATTTATATGATGGCAGTACATGCCATATTGACTTCGGCATGTACTGCAGCAAAACTGTCAAAAATTACTGCGAACATAAAGCCAATTAAAATTAAACATCTGCAAAGATAATTAGTGGTGAATTGTGATGAAAATAATATGATATTATATATTTTTTATTATAATATTTATTTAATTATTTTGAAGTAAAATGTGTTTTTGTTACATTTCACGCACTGCTCTATTAGACCAAAGGGTTAAATACAACCTTTGTTGAACGCAAGTCTCACGTTCTTCACGCCTGTCCTTGAAAACTCCATTACCCATCATCCACCACCATGGAGTGACGTCACGTTATAGTTTTCATCAGGAAGCGGAACCATAAAAGTTGTTCCCCCTCGCCTTTGTTGTGTTAAACCCTCTGTTTTCTCGCCTGAGCTCGGCTTTTAAGGTATCCACCCTCCTTTATTAAAACAAACGATTCGTGTAAGGTTTTAGAGCAGACGGTCTGCCGTTAGCAGCCAGTTATTGCTCGCTCGCAGTCCAGTAACGCTGTTTTGGCACGGTGTAGATTAGAATGATTTTCATCTGAATGCTTTAATCATTTACACTGTTCCCCAACCAGTGTTATCATTTTTTTTCTGCCTAGATGATTTGATTATGTGACAAAGCTGTGATGGCGGTTTTAATGCATGATGTTTTGCAGTAATCCCAGTTTCCTTGTGGCTAGCATGTATTATGGCAGTACGGTTTTGTGTAGGCAGATGGCAGCAATGCTGCAGCATAATGATCCTTTGAGCTGGAGACCTGTGGATGGATTTATCAAGTGTTTTCTTTATAGGAAACATTATGAACCTTGAACGGATTCCGAATGAGGAGAAGCTTAGCCTCTGTAGAAGATACTACTTGGGTATGTTGTGACAATGGGATATCATGACAGGATGTGATGTGTTTTCTGTTATTCTGTACACGTGTCATTGTTTTCATTGTGCTGATTTGTTCCTCAGGTGGCTTTGCTTTTCTCCCCTTCCTCTGGTTGGTGAACGTTCTGTGGTTTTTCAGAGAAGCGTTTTTAAAACCGACTTACACAGAGCAACTCCAAATAAAATCATGTGAGTATGTGACGGAACACGCGTGATGACTCACTGTTTCACACGACTCGTGCTCTACCACATTGTTGTGGGTGATATTCTTCCTTGCAGTTCTTCCCACAGTCTGGTTTAAAATGTGAAAAGAATCTGCCTACACAGACTAAATTCTATTTCGGAGTCAGTGTAAATCTGGAGGGAACTTCATTGCTGTTTACTGTGCAGTGTGCACAAATGTTCGGAGTATATTTACATAGCTGAGCAGCTCCTAACAGGCCGATAGATGGTGTTCCGTCGCTGGATTCTTGAGCCGGGTTTGTGTAAACTAAAGTGTGTTTATATGCAAGGCTTATGATACTTTTAAGGGCAAGAAAGACTTTACGGAGTTAATTGTGTTTATCAGTCAGCTGTATTAAATACAATGCTATATTTAAGTTGTAAGTTTGTCTTATTGTGGATATTGCTCTGCATTATGGTGAGCATTGTTGCTTTTTCAGAACTGCTACTACGTACTTGTAAAATGTAATTTAAATAACCTTGGATAAAAGCATATGCAAAATGCATAAATGTAAAAAAATAAAATAATAATAATAAAACTTTAAGTTAAAATAACAAGTACCTTTATTTTGCTATAAATTACATTTTTAACCAGTAAACTAAGATTAATAGTTAGAACCAATAGGTGGATTGCAATGTATTACACAGTTGAATTTTAGTTGTTGTTGTTATTTTTATTATTATATATTGTATTTGTACCTTGCAATTAGTTAACCCTAAAAAGTCTGACATATGAAATAAGTCTATTCTATATATATATATATATATATATATATATATATATATATATATATATATATATATATTATATATATATATATATATATTAGTTTTTTCTTGAGCATCATTTTGATTTTTGATACATTAGGCTTTTATGGATCATATAATTCTTATAAGTGAGCATATGGAGCTCACACTCGGAGGAAAAAAAAAAGTGCCTCAATTTTAATCACAGGCCACAACTGAGCAAAAAAAAATAAAAAAACAATTTGGTGCAGTTGCTGATATTTATATGGCCAAAAAGATGAAATTCTCATAGTTAAAAAATCATATTTTTTAAATGTAAAACATTATTTATAACAGTATTGTAGACTGCGGGCATAAAATGATTAAATTGTCAGTTGTCATACTATAGCTACCACTAATATGTCTTTGTATGATTATATTTAAATGTTTAGTTTTATGATCAAAACTCATTAATTTTAATAAAAAATAATAAAAAATAAAATATAAAATCAATTAAACTGTAAAACTAAAAAAAAAAATAACAATGTGGACAGTGTAGTGACATTCTTAAATCACACTAAAAGGCCTTTTATTTGCTATAAACTATCAATCAGACAAAACTATTAGATCTTAATCAAGCTTATAACACACAAAATGTAGGCTGTGTAAATCAGGTTTTTCAGCTTTTAGATCTTGATCATGCTCATAACTCATAAATTTGCATATCAAACATGATACAGTAGACTTCATAGATCTAACAGAGTTCACAGTTCACTATGCTGTCCGTGAGATGACTGATGTATATTAGTTACAGTTTGTGATGTCTAGGATATAACGTATCCTGTTTCTTCTGACCTCCACAGATGTGAAGAAGTCGGCTCTGGGGCTCATAGTGTGGGTGGCCGTGCTGACGACGTGGATCACAATATTCCAGCATTTCAGAGCCCAGTGGGGTGAGGTGGGAGATTACCTCTCCTTCACCATTCCCCTCGGCACAGCCTGATCACATCTCCTGCATTACAATACCTCTGTTTTTTATTCTCGCTATTTTCTCCTGCCATCAACAAGATGCTTCTTGGCTAATTTTACCACTGTCGTCGCATAGAAGATAAACTGGATCTGTCTGGGAGTTGTGGTATTTTGTGAACTGATGAAATAATTTGTTGATTGAGTGAGATAATATGGACACAGATGCACCATGCTAAAGAACAAGAGTTCATTTCCAGCACTACTACTACTTCTTATTTACTCTTCTGTCTTTCTTTAGTTTTAGTTGAGATGTTTATGTTATATTTGAGATCACACATTCATATTGTTAACTCTGACCTCTGTCAGTGCATTGAAAAGTATGTATGACAAAAATTATCTCCGGACCAGGCAGGTCCATCCAAAATAAAGTCTTTGAATTGTATTATGGCTGTTGATATGACTTGTAATTTTATTGTTCTCAAAGAAAAAAGCCATTAGTTTATTATTTTTTTTCTCCTTTATATTAATCATTTGGATGGACAGGAACACCACATATTTTGTCCATAAATTAAAAATTGTGTTTTGCACAATTTGAAATAAAATCAGGAAATGTTCTGCAGGGTCATTGCCTTATCATAAACTGTGAAATACAGAAACATATGCAAATGGACTATTTAAATAAAATTTTAATATTTAACAAAATATTAAATATAGTGCTGTCAAACAATTAATCACATCCAAAATTAAAGTTTTTGTTTACATAATATATGAGTGTGTACTTTGTATATTTATTATGTATATACAAATACAAACACATGCATGTATATATTTAAGAAAAATATGCTGTATATAAATGTATATACACATGTAAATATTTTCAAAATATATACTGTATGTGTGTGCATTTATTTATATATATATATATATATATATATATATATATTAAACCCAGTACACATACATACACATAGTATGTGAACAAAAACTTTAATTTTGGATGCAATTAATCATGGTTAACCATTTGACAGCACTGATTAAATATAAAAAAAAATTTCTAATATTTTATTTAGTTCAGTGGTGTGACAAAAAAAGGAAGATTTTGTGTATTAAGTATTTTAACTGTAAACATTTTTTAATATGTTTATGATTTTTCATGTTTAAAATCATGTTTATTTATTTGCATAATAGATAAGGAACAAGCAAAAAAAGTTTTTACTTAATGTACCTATTTGCGTGAATGCAACATATAGGAATATAACTGTAAGGGGACAAAATGTCAAAATTTTTACCTTATGTCCTGCGGTGTGACATGATAACTCCATCTAAAATAATGTAAACAGTATTTTTGTAAATGTATTATAATTATTGTGCATGCATCGTTCAGTACCTCATTAATTCAGAAACTACATGAATATTTAAATATATAAAAAAGGGTGAAAAAATTAAAATATGCATTTTCTAAGAGTGTAATCCATGTCCATTTGTCATCCAACCATTTGCCATTTTTAGAGCTTGTTGTGAATGGAAAATAAAAGCATCGGAAAGTCAACAGGGCTTTGGAAAAATCCACATGATTGACGAGTTCCCTTGTTCTGTTGCTTACTAATCAACAGCTTGCAATCATTTTTAACCTGCTGCATACCAGACTCTGTAATATCGACGTACGAAGCCTCTGTCTCATGTGTAACCCCTTACAGGCGCCTATTATGAAATTTGATCCAACTTTTGAGCACACGCTAAGCTCCTCGTGGATCTTCATGGGTGCTGTTTTTAGTTGCCTATAGCCAGTGCACGGACAGAAAGTTCTGCTTCTGTTACCAGTGGATGGCAACAGCAGAAGGACATGATATTCTCAGCCCCAATGACTTGCAGTTCTGCCAATACATTGGTCATGATTTAAATCCAAAGGCCAGAGGATACCTGTATTTTCTGAGCTGTAAGCTATATTAGAAGTCTTTAGACATGAGTTGTGAATTATTCTGTTGGAGGTCAGTAGTAGGACGATGTGTTTGGTGTGATATAAAAATGGCATTATGCATCCCATCATTCCTTTGACAAGACATTCCCCTGATTTAAAACCTTTGAACAGATGTGTAGATTTTGCCACCTTCTTACTGGAAGACTTCCTTCATACTGTATCAGGCCCAAACTATTTCCATCATTAGCTCAGGACTTTTTAATTAGATGTTTATGGTCTAGGTTTCACATTATGCAATAGCATTAAACATGTTACTTGATAAACAAACCAAAAGCAATATGGCATCATGCATTTCCTAATGCCTGCCAACCACATTTCTCATTAACACTAAGATAGAAGATGGCAATGACTGGCAGTGGGTGTGCCTGCCCAATATTGCAAAATACAACAAAAACAGACATGTGGCTCAACATGTGAGTCAAAACAGCAGTGATTTTTGTTATTTGATTTTCTGTATCTTTTACATTTACATTTAGTCATTACATAGATATATTATATATATAGTATATATATATATATATATATATAGTCATTTAGAAGATATACTTTATATCCAAAGCAACACACACACACACACACACACAACACAAACATATATAGACCTTATATTTTATTGCTGTACCATCCGATACAGAAACTTGTAGAGGAATGCAAGTGAGTAGGTTCCCAGCAAGGGCTATCAACACTTATATTTTATTGCTGTACCATCCGATACAGAAACTTGTAGAGGAATGCAAGTGAGTAGGTTCCTCAAGCAAATGCATTTTCTTTCTTTCTATTTTTTTTTTTTTTTGGTTTGTTTGTTTTTGTTTGTGTGGGTATATATATATATATATATATAGTATATATATATATATATATATATATAGCCTATATTTATTTATTTATGGTAGACTATATAAAGTCTTTCAAGTGATTAATCGCATCCAAAATAAAAGTATAAAAGTTTTTGTTTACATTATGTGTTTACTGTTTATATTTAGTAATACCCCCCCCACACATGCATGTATAGAAATTCAAGAAAAATATGTTTATATAATAAATATTTTTTATATAAATTATATCCATGTAAATATATACATATAAATACATGTAAATATTTTCAAAATATAGACTATAGCCTATGTGTGTGCATTTATATATACATAATAAATATAGGCTACACAGCACACACATATTTACAATGTAAACAAAAGGTTTTATTTTGAATGCGATTAATCGTTTGTACTATATAATCGTATATATGCTATATTGTAATCTGGAAATAGGTAATTTACTTTAAATGTGCTGTGTCATGTGGATAAATATGACCAGAGCGGTTTGAACTTTCCAATTTATTTATAGCCGGACATCTCACCATATTACACATAACGACCCTTTGACATTGAATAGTAGCACATTCGGTTTCTGAATGTCACTCTTTGCTTAATATAAAACAGCTAAGGTGGTGACAGGGATAGGGACCATTTGAATAGGGACCATCATGTTCCCCATTGAATTATTACATAAGAGGATGCTTTCATCATGGGAATAAAATGAGGGGTTAAATCCCACTCCTGTCACTGGCATTCCATAACGGCAAATGCAGCTTTAATAACACTTTTGGCATCGTGCTCCAGGATCTCTGACAGCACCATCAGTCCACTTATTTCTGGCATTTGTTTAGAGGAAGGGGGCGGTGTTTTCCTCAAGCTATTTAAACCTCCTACTAACTTGGAGAGCAACAATTTTCCTGCTTTCTGTTGCATAACAGGATAGACTTAATAACACAATAACCAACTAGTTATACACTCTGAATTTTCTGAAGCAGTATTAGACTATTTGGTGGTTATTTTTTCACATTCATCCCAGAAACATGGACTTCGACTTGCCTCCTTCTCTTCCGGTGAGCGGTATCCCATGGGAAAGGGTTCTCCCACCGTTATTCCCCAGGTGGAATGGGAAAATGGGACCTTATTCGTTGACCCCAACCGAACTTTTAATCCCGGTTTCTGAGCACACCGGAGCAGCACAGGTGGAGTATTACATGTTATTATAAAAATTCTCTGTGGTATCTTTTCACTGTATAAAACTATAAACTGTATATATTTATTATAAATAAAACAAAAATAACATTGTTATTATTTTATCAATTTTAACTACAAATTTTTTTTCTTTTCAAAATAACAAATTTACAAATAAATGTTGTTGACTATGAAATGTATGTTATTCTTCCTGAACTCCCATTCAAAATAATAAGTTATTAAATTATAAATACATGATATAAAGTTATGTGCACAAGAACTAGTGGTAATGTGAAAATATAAAGCTAAAAAAATCTGATCTAAAATCATTATTTTAGATCTAGAAAAAAATTATTCAATCTTTAATTTTCTCTGTAGTAGAGTCAGAAATGGATTGTGTTCTGGTAATGAATTAAATTCACTTTCTCTGCAGGTGACCTGTGATCATAAGGGATTCACTGTGCAGGTTGATGTGAAACACTTCAGTCCCGAGGAGCTGCTGGTAAAAGTGGTTGGAGATTATGTTGTGGTCGAGGGAAAACATGAACAAAAAAAGGTAAGATACCCAGTGGCTTTTTTCTTTTCTAACTCTGACTCCTGTTTTAACATGCTTTCGGATTATCATGTGTTAAACCTGCTATAAAACACTTTGTACTGGACATCTGAGACCTGACGTTTAAGAGCATGATATATGTGTTTGTTCAATCCTAGGACGGTTCAGGACTGGTGACACGTCAGTTTAACCGGCGATACCGGATTCCGAACGGAGTGGACATCATGGCAATGGAATCAGCCATGTCACCGGAAGGCATGCTAGTAATCTCAGCACCTCTGACACAAGGAGACAATTCCAGAATGTTAAATCACACCGGACAATGATGTGCACGCACGCACACACAGTTTCCCACATACTCATATTTGGATTTTTTTTTGCTCTTCTTAACTGTTTTAGTTCTTAACGAGTTAAAGCTCCCATCTTCTGGGTTTCTCACCTAATGCAATGGTAAAGACCAAAACAAGCTCACTTCCTCTCACTCCCCCTTGTGGCGGTGGACTGCTCAACTCAAATGCCAATTCCAAACATACTTGATTTCAAGCCAACAAGAAGATTGTATCACATTTTTATTTCACTCTTGCTGACGGTTTAGCACACAGCCTGTAGGAGCGACAAATCTGTCCTCAAGTTAACAGGGACTCTCCACATCCAAACACACAAACCCAGTCATACTGAATTTAGTATGGGAAGCATTGCTTATTCACAAAATTGCACCGACTGGTCAGTTAATCTTGATAGGCTATGTTGAGATTGTACATATTTTTAAAGATGTAAGTGTTAATTTAGTTCTAATATTTGTGTGATGTACAGTTTGAATATGAATAAATATAATGTACCACCCTTGTTTATTTGCAAAGGGCTTTATTTAGAAATACATTCATACATGTTTGAATCCACAATAAATAGTAGCAAAAATAAACATTATAATGTGAAACATATTGCATCATATTGTATCATTGATATATTAAACAGGTGCGTCAGAGTTGCTGGAGCATCTCATCAACCTCACTGGAAAGTAAAACATGAAAAACTGATCAAGAAAAAAGTTTAACTTGTATAGAGTAATTCACTAGTGCAGATTTGTGTGAAATATATATGTCGTTATCAGATAAACTATAGATATTCTTACCAAAGTTGTTCCATCACCCATTTCCTCTGCTGTCTGAGGACTTGCAACAAAGGATCGTCTTCAAACTCTTGCCCATCTGAGTCTGTATTTAAGATTGTGATATTAGGATAAGGGGAGAAGAAAAAAAAAAAAGTTGTTACCTTATTTATATACACTACCAGTCAAAAGTTTGGGGTCAGTAAGTTATTATTATTTTGCTGTTTAAAAAAAAAAAAATTATAATTTGATTTTTAATGCAACAAAGAGACAGTAAAGATTTTTTACATTGCTACATTTTTTATTACAAATAAATGTTCTTTAGAACATTCTATTCATCAAAAATCAGCAATTCAGAATTCAGCTTTGATATCACTGAAACAAATTATATTTAAAAATGTATTCAAATAGAAAAGTTATTATTAAAATTGTAATTATTTTTCATAATAATACTATTTTTCTGTATTTTTAAATAATGCAGCCTTGGTAAGCATAAGAGACTAATTTTAAAAACATTAAAAAATGCCAAACCAAACTACTCTAAAAGTAGTCTATTTAAAAAAAAAAGATTGTTTTATAATAATAGTAATAATAATAATAATGAAAAAAACATTTAGAATAAAACACACACACACACACACGCACACACGCACACACACACACACACACACACACACACACACACACACACACACACATGTACACAATGTACACTGTGTATAATTTGTATAAGTTCCATCTACATAAAATGTAAACATGCATTCTGTTGTTCTAAGCACACTCTGAAGGGTCAATCTTGCTATTTATAACAGGTTCAGGCTAAAACACTCGACCCTTGCGTGACCTGTTAAACACACGTCGTCATACAGTTTTACAGCTAGTTTAAAGGGAATGTATGAGGTCTTCCTACCTTCTGCATCCTGCATGAGCTGACCTATGACCTCCAAGGGTTGCTGTACGCCGGAACAAGAAGCAACAGGAGACTGTGGGGGTGGTGTATATACTGGGGAATCTGAAGAACTTGGAGTCTTGCACTGGCTTGGAGAATCTGTCCCAGCAAAAAGCACCTCAGAGACGACCTGTCAATGTCAAAGACAGTGTTTACTTTCTTCTGTTTTGATTCACAAGAAAAAAGGAAAAAAAATGGATTGGATGGATTTATTTGATCAGTACAGTAAAAAGAGCAAATCGTAAAATATTACATTTTAAAATTTGTTTTTATTTGAATATATTTTAAAATATAATTTATTCCTGTGATGCACAGCTGAACACTCTTCAGTGTCAGATGATCTCTCAGAAATCATTCTAATAAGCCAATTTGCCGCTTAAGAAACATGTCTTATAATTATCAATGTTGAAAACAGTTGTGTTGCTTAATATTTTTTTTGAAAGCCATGATATTTTTTTAATGAATGGGAAGTTTAAAAGATCGGTTTGTTTGTAATTTATTTGTAATTTTAGAACATTTATTTGTAATAAAAAAAAACAGAACGTAGAAGCCTTTTCTGTCATTTTTTTATCAATTTAATGCATCATTGCTAAATAAAAGCATTAATTTCTTAAAAAAGTGATATAACTATAATATAATAATATAGGTGCCATTTTAAATGATTAATAATTTGGGGTTCAACAGCTTCAGACACTTATAGTGCATCATAAAACAAACTCCCAAACCTGTCCCAGAGCATTATGTATAGGGGAAGGTGGTGGAGCTTGATTTCCAGACAGTCCTCCTCGTGCCGAACTTTGACCCTCTTCCTGCCACCTGCTTTTTCCACTCGGCTCCTCCGGTTTGCGACTGACCCCTTCATGACCCCTAGCATGCCTGACCCTCACTGCACTGCTGCCTCGCTCACCACCGTGTCTACACAGACAAGAAAAGAAAGTGCAAATGTTTAATACTAAACATTATTATCACAATTACTTGTCATTAAACACCTGTCACGTTTCGCCTGGTTAGGTCACAGTCTGATTTGGACAATTATGCAAAACATAAATTACCTTTCAGATTTTTTCTTTCGGCTTGAAGGTGCAATCTTCTTCTCATGTCTCTCATGTTCAGTCTTCTCTTTGACTCTTGTGTCTTTCTTATGGTGAGGGGCCAGCCACCGCTCCTCTGTGCTATCAGAAGTCTGTGGAGATGGAGAAGAGGATGTCTGCGCTCTGTGGTGATCTGCCGTGGTCTCTGGGATGCTGACCTGTGTTCTGATTGGCTTGTGATGTTGTGGTTGGTCACAAGTGGTTTCTAGACTTTTTGTGACAGCTTTCCTGGAGGACAGTCTCTGCTGGGGAAGGGGTTTGGGTTGGATATCGGAGTCTGGTTGCTCATCGGGCTGGAGTCTGGAGATGCTTGGGCTTGAAATTGGGAGAGCAGACTTAGAGACTGGAGGATTGAGGCTAGCGAGGGTGACCGGTGTGAATGAGAGGTTTGCTCTCTGATGAGAAGTGCCATTTAAAGTGCTACAGTGTGCCTTCTGAAAGGAAACAAAGAAGAAGAATGTACTGATTAGAAATGTTAGCATACAATTTTCTTTGCATAAAGTAAATGTGAAAATCAAAACTGGTGGCTTAAATTAATCAAAAAGAAATATAATGATAAGCACTATGGTGTTGGTTCACCTGGTTTGGTGATTGAGGTATATGGTGAACAGAATTGTGGGAAGGGGCCTCCTGACTCCATTGTCTGGCCTGTTCCATCTTCCTCCTCAGTCGCCACTGAAACAGGATGTCATCTTCACGGCGGACACCTGACCTCTCTGAACCAACCACAGGAGGAGGAAAAGACCTTCCCTCACACAAACTGGGCTCTACAATCACTTAAAGAGACAAAAAACAAATTAAAAAAAAAAAGCTCTAATGCACTTTTACTGCACTAATATAAATACCTAGCACGCCAAAATGACATTTATATCCGTTTCTGTTTGTTTTTAGTCAACTGAGAGTGTTTACACAACCATTTCTGCTTTTCACTGCATTTGTGGTTAGAGGTGTGGGTGCTTTTTAATCTGATAAGGGTTTCTTTTTGAAATGAAAACAAACATGTTCAGGAAGAGATAAATTGTGTGTGTGTCTGTGGCAGGTTACAAGATGATGTGCACTAGATATGTACATTCATTTCTGTGTTAAAGGGTTAGTTCGCCCAAAAATGAAAATTAGGCCATAAATTACTCACCCTTAAGTCATCCTAGGTGTATATGACTTTCTTCTTTCAGACAAATCCAGTCGCCGTTATAAAAATTGTCTTTGATCTTTCAAGCTGTTTAATGCCACTCAGCAGCTGTTGCAGTGCTTCAGTTCAAAAGAAGTGAAATAAAAAGCGCCCATCCATAAAAAAAGTGTCTCACACGGTTCCAGCGGGTGAACAAAGTCCTCCTGTAGTGAATCAATTTTTTTTTAAAAGAAAAATATCCATATTCAAAACAGAATAATCACTTTAATCTAGCTTGCACCAACAGTTGTACATGGAAGCAGCTCCGGGCGAATGACATATGAGGTCAGCGTTGCGCATGCACCGGTGAGTCTCATGTAAACCAACATTTGTTAACAAGAGCAAAGGGAGCAAAGTTTCCTTACTTTAGCAAAGGAAAACCAGTTCCTCTTGGCTTATATCAAAATCCTCTGACATTCTTCTTTACAAATCCTCCTTTTGATCTCTCACCTGCATTTCCGTGTTCGTCACTTCTGAGCGGCGCATGCGCAAAGCTGACCTCATACGTCATCCGCCCCGGAACTTCTTCCGTGTACAACAGTGAGTGCAAGCTAGAGTAAAGTGATTATTACTTTTTAAATATGAATATTTTTCTTACAAAAACACATCGATTCACTACAGGAGGACTTTGTTCACCCCACGGAGCTGTGAGAGACACTTTTTTATTAAGGATGGATGCTTTTTATTTAACTTCTTTTGGACTGAAGCACTGCATCACCTGCTAAGTGGCACTTAACAGCTTGAATGATCAAAGACAATTTTTAATATAACTCCGACTGGATTTGTCTGAAAGAAGAAAGTCATATACACCTAGGATGAGGGTGAGTAATTTATGGCCTAATTTTCATTTTTGGGTGAACTAACCCTTTAAAGTTGTTACTTTACGAGGGCAGTCATGGCCTAATGGTTAGAGAGTCTGACTTGTAACCCAAAGGTTGCAAGTTTGAGTATCAGGTCCGGCAGGGATTGTAGGTGGGGGGAGTGAATGACCAGTGCCCTCTTCCACCCTCAATACCACGACAGAGGTGAGACCCTTGAGTAAGGCACCAAACCCCCAACTGCTCCTCGGGTGCTGCAGCATTGGTTGCCCACTGCTCAGGGTGTGTTCACAGTGTGTGTGTGTGTGTGCATGTTTGTTCACTTCTCACTTCTGTGTGTGTGCACTCGGATGGGTCACCATGCTTAGCCACACATCACATCCTTTCCTTTCCTTACTTACTGTTGGTTGAGCCCATTAAGGTGGACACGAGTGGTCTTCGGACCGGCTCATCAGTGCTTACGGGAGAGGAGAAATCAGAGCAGCCCAGACCCTCAGAGCTGATAGGCATGGAGCCACTGCTGAGCGAATGCCCACTGAAAACACAAAAATCATCTAAACTGTTCAAACTTAAATATGCAGTCATAATGCAAT
The DNA here is from genome assembly GCF_018340385.1 of Cyprinus carpio. Classification (NCBI taxonomy): domain Eukaryota; kingdom Metazoa; phylum Chordata; class Actinopteri; order Cypriniformes; family Cyprinidae; genus Cyprinus; species Cyprinus carpio. Next base: position 23,884,273 of record NC_056611.1, read on the forward strand.
CACAAACTATGAAGTTAAAGAAAATTCATCAACATATAGGAATCTTTATTAAACACTCAGGATTTTAATCATCTTATAAAGGGATTTAAATTCCTTTTAACATTAATTATTTAACTTTTTTAATAATGCAATCTATAAAAATATTTTTTAATAATATGAACCAAAAAGTCAATTGTTAGAGAACATGAGGAAACAGGTAATATAATATAATGTAATGTAATATAATATAATATAATATAATATAATATAATATAATATAATATAATATAATATAATATAATATAATATAATATAATATAGAAAAATTTTGTGGAAACTGATTCAAAAGAACATCATATATGTAGAAGTTCAAAATAATACATAAAGTTTAAAAGAACAGCATATATTTGTAATAGAAATGTTTTGTAACATATGAATGTCATTAGTGTTACTGATGAATAAAAGCACTAAATCTTGTTTGATTGTAAAACTCCAATATAGACTTTCACACCTGAACATTCAGTCCTGACATTCAGACAGGAAGCTGACTATGTTGGTGGTCATTTATCATTGTGAAATGACATCCCTCCCTCCCCAGGCCTTGAGTGAGTGTGAGTTTACAGTGGGTCTCACCTCCTCTGCAGTAAACGGCTGGCTCGCTCCTGCAGCTGCAGTATCTCTGGTTCTTCTTGATCACAGTGGGATGATTCAGATAATGTCTAGAAAGGAAATTTGTGGTGGACATTCATGAGATTATCAACAACAATCATACTGTCACTAGCAAAACATGCAGTGCTTTATGTCCGGGCACTGATGTTTAAGGACAGCCTGAGATATTTTCCATCCTGAGGAGAGAACCATGAGCGGCATCCTGCAATTCAAAACAGGGAATCTTGGCCAAGAGTTGCATAACAACTCTCTGTTGTGGAAACTTTATAAATACATAACTTTTGAAGCTCAAAAGACATCACTTTCTAGCAGTAATCTGACTATAGTTGAATGAGTTCACCTACAAATGAACATTTTGTCATCATTTGCTCACTGTATAAGTTTGGAACGACATGAGGGTGAGTAAATGATGACAAAGTTTTCATTTTTGGGTGAACTATTCCTTTAATGCTGAGGCATTCTAAAGCCGTTTTCATTAACACGTAAGATAGAAAGTTAAGCAAAGCATTCCAATATTGCCCCTGAAGATCTGTGCAACAGTAACATGATAAAATAAGTTTATTTGGTACTTAGCAAATTTATCCATTCATAAAGTAACATATAAATGTTTGGGGTCGATGTAAAGATTTTTTTATGTTTTTGAAAGAAGTCGCTTATGCCCACCAATGCTGCTTTTATTCAATCAAAAATACAGTGAAAACAGCAATAGTGTGAAATATTGTTACAGTTTAAAATAACAGCTTTAATATATTTTAAAATCTACTTTTTAAAGATATTTTAGCAAAGCTGAGTTTTCAGAAGCTATTACTTCAGTGTCACATGATCCTTCAGAGATTATTCTAATATGTAGATTTAGTGCTAAAGCCTTACTGACCTCAAACTTTTAGAAAGGTATACTCCAGCTCTAAATAAAGAACCTCATGGAGGAAGATTTTACAGCAACCACCACTAGATGGCGACAGTCAGCATCTGGCAACATGTGAAAATACTGTATACTATTGCCTTGTCCAAATACCCACACCTGCGGTCTTTGCACTTGGCCACTTGACAACTTCATGACGTATTTCCTGTATTTGGCCCAAGTGTTCAAGTGAGGAAGAAGACCACAAGTGTGTGTCGAACTTTTCATTACTTGATGGGACACACTTATAATGTTGTAAAATGGCAAGTGTTTACATAGCTTTATTTTAATTTTAAATACTTTGCATTTTATAACATGACATAATTTAAATTTTTGGTGCTTCTAATTAAGTGCTAAAATGCAGTTGCAAATGTTGTACAAAATAAATATCACCACTTACAAAACCCGATTCCAAAAAAGTTGGGACACTGTACAAATTGTGAGTAAAAAAGGAATGGAATAATTTACAAATCTCATAAACTTATATTTTATTCAGAATAGAATATAGATAACATATCAAATGCTGAAAGTGAGACATTTTGAAATGTCATGCCAAATATTGGCTCATTTTGGATTTCATGAGAGCCACACATTCCAAAAAAGTTGGACAGGTAGCAATAAGAGGCTGGAAAAGTTAAATGTACATATAAGGAACAGCTGGAGGACCAATTTGCAAATTATTAGGTCAATTGACAACATGATTGGGTATAAAAAGAGACTTTCAGAGTGGCAGTGTCTCTCAGAAGTCAATGGGCAGAGGATCACCAATTCCCCCAGTGCTGTGGTGAAAAATAGTGGAGCAATATCAGAAAGGAGTTTCTCAGAGAAAAAACTGCAAAGAGTTTGAAGTTATCATCATCTACAGTGCATAATATCATCCAAAGATTCAGAGAATCTGGAACAATCTCTGTGCATAAGGGTCATGGCCGGAAAACCATACTGCATGCCCGTGATCTTCGGGCCCTTAGACGGCACTGCATCACATACAGGAATGCTACTGTAATGGAAATCCCAACATGGGCTCAGGAATACTTACAGAAAACATTGTCGGTGAACACAATCCACCGTGCCATTCGCTGTTGCCGGCTAAATCTCTATAGGTAAAGAAGCCATATCTAAACATGATCCAGAAGCACAGGCGTTTTCCGACGACCCAAATTATCATCTAAAATGGACTGTGGCAAAGTGGAAAACTGTTCTGTGGTCAGACGAATCAAAATTAGAAGTTATTTTTGGAAAACTGGGACGCCATGTCATCCGAACTAAAGAGGACAAGGACGACCCAAGTTGTTATCAGCGCTCAGTTCAGAAGCCCGCATCTCTCATGGTATGGGGTTGCATGAGTGCTTGTGGCATGGGCAGCTTACACATCTGGAAAGGCACCATCAATGCTGAAAGGTATATCCAAGTTCTAGAACAACATATGCTCCCATCCAGACGTTGTCTCTTTCAGGAAAGAACTTGCATTTTCCAACATGACAATGCCAGACCACATACTGCATCAATTACAACATCGGCTGCGTAGAAGAAGGATCCGGGTACTGAAATGGCCAGCCTGCTGTCCAGATCTTTCACCCATAGAAAACATTTTGCGCATCATAAAGAGGAAAATCCGACAAAGAAGACCTAATGCAGTTGAGCAACTAGAAGCCTGTATTAGACAAGAATGGGACAACATTCCTATTCCTAAACTTGAGCAACTTGTCTCCTCAGTCCCCAGACGTTTGCGGACTGTTATAAAAAGAAGAGGGGATGCCACACAGTGGTAAACATGGCCTTGTCCCAACTTTTTTGAGATGTGTTGATGCCATGAAATTCAAAATCAACGTATTTTTCCCTTAAAATGATACATTTTCTCAGTTTAAACATTTGATATGTCATCTATGTTGTATTCTGAATAAAATAATGAAATCTGAAACATCCACATCATTGCATTCTGTTTTTATTCACAATTTGTACAGTGTCCCAACTTTTTTGGAATCGGGTTTGTACAATGTAAAGGTTTCCGTGACCTTTCGCGAGATCTTGGCAAAAAGTCTTACGATTTATTTCCAGAACATGATGGGATACACTAAGCCTCGATTAGCGCTCCAGAGCAGTATTCGAGATAGTGTGGATTTAGTGTGCATTAAGGGCACTGTGCTTTGCCGTTTCTAAGACCTGGGACAGTCTTGCGCACTTACTTCCTGTCTCGCCCACGTGCTCTCAAGTGGCCAAGACCGCAAGTGTGGGTATTTGGACAAGGCAATTGTCTTCCTTTTTTTATTTCATGAACAAAATTCTGCTGCATCTGCAACATATAAAAGCCCTACAGCAATATAAAAAACTGTACAATATTTGTCATCCTCTTTAACACATGGTCAAAGTTGTTCGATTTTATGCAAAACTCACCAGCATACTAAGGTCGAGCATGTGTCTAGCTGGAGACAGCGTGGTTTCATCATGCTGTAGCTTTGTGATTGGGCTCTGAGTGCTGGCCGGGTCATCCTTCATGAGGTCAAGTGGTGCTATAAACAGGACATACATAAGTAAGACTCTAAAGGAAAGAGTGTTTGTGAGATTTGTGCACTGAAATAATTTACAATATCAACCTACCGAAAATGTATTATTAATGACAGATGTATTTTTTAAAGCACACCTCTGATATATTTCTCTGATGGGTGTGTTGGTGTTGAACTGGATGCAGGCGATGTGGACATCCACCAAAACGGCTGGTCATCTTCTGCAACAGCTGCCTGAAGTCGTCTTTCGTCTGGACTCTGTGGCTTTCCGAAACGGAAGCGTTCAATGTACTTGAAGGATATAATTGCAAAAGGAAGTCAAACAACAACATACACTTTCAAGGTAAACATAACGCTTGCATTAAACACCCTTGATATGCTCATCTGAGAATAATGTATCACCACATGTGGCAACATTACTTCAGCTTTGGTTTAAAAAGAAAGGAAGTTACTGTTTGTATTTTAAATTAATGGTTCACTGTGTAACACATGGTGAGTGAAATTACTCTATTTTAGACGAGGTCCACTTCCAGATGTGAAGATCTTTTTACAACAGACTTACTGACCAAGATATTTAATGGATTTAATTTATCTATTCGAAAATTTAATATGCAATTTATTCCTGTGTTGTGAAGCTGAATTCACAGCATCATTACGAAATAGAAACATGTTTTGTAACATTCACATAATCATGTTAAACAGTAATTAAAAAAAAAAAAACTCACTAACCGCAAATGTTTAAACAGTAATTTATATCTTTAAATATAGTCAAAAGTTGGACAACATGCCGTTGTTGCTTCATGGGATGAGTAGTTCAGATGTGCCTTGTTTTCCAATTTTAAAACATTCTTTTGGTTTGAATAAAAAGGTTTATTTACAATCAAAAGTGATATTGCCATTAGAGAACAATGATTTCCCTTACTTTGCAAGAACTGAGGGTTCCTTTGCCTCAATTATTGTTGGTGCAACCATGTTTCTCATGGCTTGCATCTGAACTTCAGAGCAGACAGAAGTGTTATTGTTGTCTGTAGAGCAACTCAGGTCAGTAGAAGGCCAAGACTCGGAGTAGCTCAGCTGGCATTCAGTAGAAGGGGGACAGAGCAGGACACTTTCATGGAGGACCTGGTCCTCTGTCCTCAAAGGTGACGCCTGAGTAGGAAGATCTGAAGGACTGGGTGGCTCAGTAAACCGGACAGGACTCAAGGCCTGCAATGCACAATCCAAAAAACAACATCACCGTGAGTTTTTGCAAGTTAAAACTTTGTTTTTCTCATCTCAGCACTTACACTTGTTATTGCAGTTCTGATAAGAACTAGACTGGAAACTAGTTTACTACTTAGTGCACAGTGCATGCTGTAATGTAGAGAATAAAATGATCTATGCAATGACGAATGTTTCAAGCAAGTGGGGTGGGGGGAATGTAGAATTTGTCCAATGCAAACCAGGAAAGAGTCACAAAATACATAAAACTTAAAGTGAATGCAAAGTCAGTTCTCTCACCAGTCTTTTTTGTTGCTTTGGGGTTTTTCTGGATCTAGATGGACTGTAGTGGCTCCTGGGCAAAGGGGGATCCGGAGGAAATGGATTCTTTCTTGTGAAAACAGCTGCACCGCTAAGAAAAGTGACAACGTGTAAACAAAATGTAAACGAGTTTAATCTGAAAGGATTTGACATAAAACCCACCTTGATCTCATAGCGTTCGTGCAAACCTGTTTGCTCTGCTAAAAAAAAAAAGGACGCAAGTAGAGTTTCATCATACTGTAGGATCCATGAATGTCTAAATAAAGACACAACAGTTTAACGAAACTGCATTACGTTCCTAATTACAGTGTTTCTGTGTTGCATGAGTGCATCTCAACCGTCGCGTGATTACGTTACTATGGGATTAAACGGTCTTTTAGCTCACTGTTTAACAAGCTATACGCTATTTAAACTCTCGAAAACAAACTAGATCAGAATATAACCATAAACTCATTGCAAATATGTTGCAAAAAAAAGAAGAGCTCAGCTTACTTTTCGAATTGTGTGACTGTGTGTTGTATCCTGGGATATGTAGTCAGAGAACTGTTGTTTACATTGTTATCTAAGACAGTTGACCAGCCAATAGAGTGGCGTATTTTGTGATCGACGACAATTTGAACCAATAGCAGCGCTGCGCTTTCATTTGCTGCAGCCAATGACGAGCCCGAAATTTCATTGCGCGCGGAAGAGGAATGTCGGATTGTGAAAGAAGCGGCTCGTCGTCAGTTTCTCAGCTAAGGATTGGAAGGTGAGTAGCGTGTTGTTTTGTATCTATAAAGTGTTTTTACGTTCCAAAATGATGTTTTTATTAAAGTATTATGGTAATGTTAAGGGATTAATGTAGTCGGAGAAGATTTTAAATACCGTTAATAAGGAATTTAAGGGGTTTCCTATATAGCTAACGTCAGCTGTTTATATTATTGTAACAGTTAACGTTAGCTGATTAGCAAAATAATAATGCCACCTCTTCGTTCTCGTCTGCGTTCTCGTCATGCTTTCTCTTTTGCAAACGTTTGTAATTCGGTAAATCAGTTCAAACGTTTGCAAAAGAGAAAGCACGGGGAGTATGAAAAACAAGTAAAAACAATGATATATATATATATTGTGTGTGTGTGTGTGTATACACTAGTAATAGTAGTGTTTATGTATAAGGTAGTAATATATATATATATATATATAGTGTGTGTGTGTGGTGTGTGGGTGTATGTATATATATATATATATATATATATATATATATATATATATATATATATATATATATATATAATAAATGACTAAATGTACACACACACACACACACACTAACACAACATTTATAATTACTACCTTATACATAAACACTACTATTACTAGTGTATATACACACACACACACACAAACACAAACACACTAGTGTGACATTTATTCACCATTTAGGAGTTATGGCCATTTTAACAAAGTACCGGTGTTTTTGTGTGTGTGTGTGGGGTGGGGTATCTGATACATCATTTTAGATTAATTTTGTGTAACCTGTTTCTTTTATATTAGTCATATAGTAATTAACACATTCCTAAAAAATGACAGGAAACAAAACAGGAGGTACAATGCTTCACTGTAAAATCAAGACTGAGAAGACAGGTGAGGTTGCAAACATAAGCTTCTTTTTACATTTCTATTGTGGAGTGTTTTGTGTAATACAAAAAGATGTTCTTTTGCAGATGCTGGGGCTCGAAACCGCCTTGATGCAGTATTGCAAGGTTTGGTTGAGAGGAGTGACAGTGAGAGGTTAGTGCATTAATATGTGTGTGAGCTTTGAAAGCTCCAGACTCTTAACAGCGAAGCTACAAATGGACCTCATGTAATGAAAGCTCATTAGTGATGAGTCCACTTTAGAAGATTGCATCAGTGTAATATATTACTGTAAAAATTTGTCTGTCACTAAAAGCGAAAGTGCTGCAAGATGTAAAATAACACTCTGTCGGAACCAAATGAATGTTATGTTAATGAATGTTAGTGACACAGCGATTCAGTTCAACATATTGTCACGAAATGTAACCTATATTATCGCACAGCTGACTTTACTTGCATACATACTGTACACTCACTTGTTTTTATATTGTCACAAAATGTTAATTATCGACCCAGCTCTACTCTTCCAAATATTATTATGGAGATATTATAAAAATTTACATCATGATTCTATGTAATGTTGCTTTAAAACAGAGTGTATTGTGAAAAGCACTATAGAAGTAAAACTGAATTGACTTTATAATGTCTGCTGTAATAAAATTATATTTTTAACATTTTCTTTCTGTGCCAATATATTTTAAATTAACAAAGAATCCACTATCAATAACATATTTTACTCCTGTTCTGTATCCTGAGAAAACTTATCAGGAATGGCACGCCTGCCACCTGCATCCCTAAAGTATTTGGAATCTGCTGTTTTTTGGATTTTCCACAGAATTGGAGAACCAAATAATTTGGGCAGCAGGAAGTATAAAATAATGAAAACAATGACCATTTATGGCATCCCAGAGATTTGGTTTCCACTGAGCAAAGAATTTTTTTTTTTAGTATCGATTAATAGCATTCTTGTTAGAATCCGTTTACATTTCAGCTGTCTGAATAATCGCCACCCTGATGGTCTTAAGTGGTTTACTGCTATAATTATGTTTGTGGAAACACTTTCTTGTTTCTCATGTTTTCCTTTTTTAAAAGAAAATCAAATCAGTGATCATCAACAGCAATGCTTTAATTTGTTTCCTGGAAACCTTGTAAGAATTCAGGAAAGGAATACTTGCAATACATATCTTTTATAAAGTAGAGAGCAGTTGTATTTGGGGAAAATTGCCATTTGTATAATCCTTTGTGCTCTTTCTTCTTTTTCCTGCAGAGAGCAGAATGAAGAGGATTCTGGGAAAATGGTGGCAGACTCTTTGAGCAAGTATGCACATACATTGTTTTTGTGTAACTGATATAAACATTTTCCTCTTTTGACCAAAAAGTTTTTAAGTTGTATATTAAAGATTTATTTAACAGCCATATGTAATGCACATTAAATATTTTATTCTTTTCTCTTATACAGGGATTTATCACCTTCATCTGCAGGGAAAAGGTAAGCAGAATCTTCTTTGACCTTTACTTTGAAGGAATAATTTACCCACAAATAAACAATTGCTGAAAATGTACTCATCCTCAGGCCACTTAAGATGTAGATGTGTTTGTTTCTTCATCAGAACAAATTTGGAGAAATTTTAAAGAAATTAAATTACGTCACTTGCTCACCAGTGGATCCTCTGCAGTGGGTGGGTGCCGTCAGAGTGAGAGTCCAAACAGCTGATAAAAGCACCAAAAGTAATAGAAACGACTTCAACCCATTAATTAACATCTTGTGACATGAAATGCTGGTGGATTAATGGTCTTAATGGTGGATGTTTTTTTATTATAAATGCACAGCTTTTCATTTTACATGACATTTACTGATGGACTGGAGTCGTGTGGATTATTATGATTATTGTGTTCTGACGGCACCCATTCTCTGCAGAGCATCCATTGGCGAGCAATAGATGTAATGCTAAATTTCTCCAAGTCTGAAAAACCATTGCAAATATATCATAACTATTTAATATGTCAACTAGCCAGCTGTGTGTACACTTCTTAAGACTGTTTAACATTGTGCTTTGTAAATATTTACAATAGTTCTATTAGAACAGCCAATATTCATTCCTAAATGGTTTGGTAGAGTTTGCTTTAAGAGATCCTTTTTGCCTTTCACAGACCATCATCACGATTCCCACAACACAGAAGGAAGAAGCGTAAAGAGATGGATGATGCTCTGGCAGAAACCAACCAGCACAAACAAAGTAAGTCCAAAGATGAAACAAATAGTGATGTGTAGGCTGAATTAGGTAATGTGTAGGTAAATTTGAAATAAATGGCAATAAGTGCAGAATTTGAATCCTCCCTATCTATATAGCCAATTTTGTATCTTAAAGGGGTCATATGATGTGATTTTAGTTCTTCCTTTCTTTTTGGAGTGTTACAAGCTCTTGGTGCATAAAGAAGATCATAAAAAATGCAAAGACCAAATACACAAAACCAAATAGATATTCTTTATAAAAGTTAAGAGTCCTCCTCAAAACTGCTCATTCTAACACACCCCCACATGTATACATCACAGACATTGTTTTATGTTTACACGGTGCAATACGCAATGCAACGCTTGAAAAGACAGTACAGGTCATTATAATCAGTAATTATGTCCTCACTGGATGCAACAAATGCCTCGTTTGTAATGGGTTTTATTGGTTTTGTCTCATCGAGCCGGGACACACGTCATCACAGTATGGTGAGGGGCGTAACATTTCCGTCACACGCTTGAGGCATTCAGCCAATCACAACGCACTAGACAGAAACGATGAGCTTTGTAAAAATCGATGTGTTTCAGAAAGGCGGGGCATAGAGGAGAAATAATAATGTACAGTAAGTGGAAAATTTGTTTTTTTTAACCTTAAACCACATATTAAACACATTGCATTACAACAAATACACAAAATAATGTTCTTTTTAGCAACATCATATGACCCCTTTAAAGATAAGTAAAATGTTTTATAATTTCTGAGAAACACCATTGGGTTTTCATATCAGGCAACATGTGTGGTTGTTGAGGGAGTTTTATTTCAAGCCAAGGTTTAAAGAATTGAAAGGAAGGGTTTTTTTTTAAGTCTTGATCTTGTAAGGCCCATTTCCTGTTTTCTTACGTGCTCTACATCTTGTCTTCTCCATCAGATGCTTATATTATCAAGTTATTTGACCGCAGTGTGGACTTGGCTCAGTTCAGCACCACCACACCGCTCTATCCCATTTGTCGGGCGTGGATGAGAAACAACCCATCTATGCGAGAGAGAACAGCACCCAGCCCCCCTCACAGCTGTGGAGAGGACGAGGTCACATCCAGCATTCGCTCTGCAATAGTTTTAAATACTCATCCCCTTCAGATTATTGAACTGCTCAGGGGTGCGTTTCCCAAAACCATCATTAGCTAACTATGGTCGTTAGTTCCATTAAATTCTATTGGCAATGACGGAACTTGGGACCATAGTTGCATTTGGTAAACTCACCCCAGAATGAATAATATTGTGGAAGTGGGACTGTTTCTGTTGGTGGATGAACATCTGTTTATATCATTCTGACATTCCTTGAAACCCCACAGAGTTCCCACAGTCCTAGAAATACCAGGGAGTTCCAAATGTGTGGTTTTCCAGGCCTGGAATAGTCATTTAAATGTCTACCATAAATTTGCATTTTTGTTGATAAGCTCAGTATTTCTTCAGGTAGATCTCTATACAGTCATTTTTAATAAGTTCTCATTGAATCAAATGACTTGAAAAGCCAAGTGAGGGACCTCTGTTGTAAAGTCTTGTTGCACTATAGACCATGGTTATTAAAGCGAACTAAAATAACAAAAAATAAATTAAAACCATATATTTTTTTTTTAAATATAAATATTAACTGAAATAAAATATGAGAAGTACAAAATGTACAAGCATTTAAAAAAAAAATTATAATAATAATTAACTTGGTATACTAAATAACTAAAACTGAAATAAAAATTAATAAGCGCACACACACACACACACACACATACAAATATTAATAAAAACAATAAAAGTATCTATAAAATACAGCACTGCTGCTTTGCAAGAGCATTGCTTAAAATCATAGTCGTAGTTTGACCTTGAATCAAAAGAAGAATAAAAATGTCTTGGCACTGTATGATATATTATGTAACTGTCCAGTAGCTTTTGAAAAGTAAAGCTATTATCAATTGTTTCTGTTAATAATGCTGCTACATCCAGCTACATTTTCCCATCTGAATTCATTTACCCAGTGGAGAAATAAATTCATATTTTTCCTTTGAGTTTGCCTAGAAGGCTCCTTTCCCCGCTGAGAAATGTCCTTGGCTTCTCTTGTTTAAAAAAAAATTATATAATGAGTACTTTATGCCAAAACAAACATTACAATTGAGGGAAACCGCTCTTTGTATTCTTTCAGATGACTGACATGCTGAATGGCAAAGGACAGAACGTGTACAGGCTTCCTCCACCTGTTTCCTGTCCAGTAGGTTTACCTGGTGAACCTGTCAGTCTCAGAATTCCACCTATAGAGAAACCTACAGAGAGCCAGGTAAGCTGTGGTAACTGTTGTGCCACACAGAGTCTACAGGAAGCACTAATCTTTCTTTAAAGATCTGCATTTTAAGCAAACTACTAAATGACAACTGATAAAGCTTCCATCAAACACCTGTGCTTAACTCTTTACCAGTCATTGTTGGGAATGGATAAGAACCTGTTTGCATACTGAATTGGTCTCGTCATCCTTTAAATTAAGTTTGCAATACTAATGTTGTTAAATGATGTGCTTCATGTGAATGTATCCAGTTAGTTCTTGCAGTATCTATTTGTTTTTCAGTCCGTAGATGATGCAGCAGGCACCTCACCTCTTATCTTCAATCACATCAAACGCTGGAAGAAAATTAGACAGAAGTATGCTCATCATTCTATATTCCTACTACATTTCCAGGGGGAGAGGGATATTTACAAATTAAATCATGTATATGTTGTTCAGCATTTTTTTTTATATGTTCTAGGTGGAAGGAGGCTTCCAGTAAGAACCAGTTGAGATACAGCGAGAGCATAAAAATCCTTAAGGAAATGTATGAACGTTAGTTCACATACATCACTAGTGCATCAGAAGAAAATCTGTGAAGGCAATTTAAAAAAGATGTCCAGGCATGAAGCCTACAAGGAGAGTGAAATAATTAAACAAAAATTTTGAATTGAGAGTTGAACGAAATGATTTTGTAATGTCTTTATTTTTCTCTTTAAATACAAACTCACAATAAATCTTACAGAACTGAAAATGAATTTAATGTATTCATTCAATAAAACTGCATTAATAAATTCTTTATAATAGTTCTCGGCCCTTTCCAACTTGCAACACTCAATATTTGTCTAGCATCTAGCTATTTGCATGTGCAACCGTCTGGCTCTGATACAACACATCGTGGAACTGCACATCCAGTTAGAAACATTTATGGGTAAATTCTTTGGATATCTATTAAATGCATGCAATTACAAGCCACACTTTACAGTTTTTCTCAGTCACTTTGATGCATTTCTCAAATCAGAAACGAAATTCTCAAAACTACTTGTCCAACCTCCACATCATCTAGTCATTTATACACATTATAAAACCAGTTTCTCATTCTTTTGAACAAGTTGCGATTGCTTTTGCACATTCATCTGCGGTTTCCTACATTATCAGTTGCTAATGTCATGTTGCTCAAAATGTATTAAATAGTTTTCTGTACAATAGTCTTACCCCCCAAAACATAGTCTTTAGTTCATCGTACAAGTCATTAAATGCAAAATGATTCATCTAGTTGTCATAAACTGCCAAGCACATTTTTTTTTACACATTATTATTAGACTTTTGTAAATTTGCCATGAATTGTGCAAGTGAATCTTGACTAATGAAGAGAATGTAGATCAATCAATGATAAACCATTGCTCTGAAATAGCTCAAAGGTTCATCCCATGAATCTTTAGTTGGAAAGCATATACTATATAGACAGAGGACAACACAAGAGTTACAAATTCTGACAATGGACTTATTTTTTATTTTCATCTTTGTGCCCATGTTTCTTTTTCCTTTTTGATATCACAATGACATTGTAAAGGTGGTTTTTTTTTTGTTTGTTTTTTTTTTTTTTTTTTTTTTTTTTTTTGGTCAGACAACTAATAAAATTATAACTGGGAATTCTAGTCTCTTTCAATCAATATCCCACATACAGTAATATGTCAATTTGTACTTAGATATATGGCAAACATTAGCATATGGCATACTGTTCAACACAGTAACTGTCATCCAAAATGTTGCCATAGTTTACATCAGGTAATAATAACAAAGTGCACTGTTATTGACAACATGACTAAGCATTTTAAACTTCTTTTTTAATAATAACAAAACAACTACTCATCATTATGACACCAATAATATCATCAACAAAAAAAATACCTTCTTAAAAGATAAACAAAAAATATTTAGAAAAATACAGAAAGGCTTTTGCAGGTAATCTATATTGGGGTGCTGTTTGTATGAATTGTTTTGAGAAATGCACATACTTCTTTGCAAATATTAATGATGATTTGAGAAATGCACCAAAGCGACTGAGAAAAACTGTAACACCAAAGGATCCTATTTAAGCTTTTTGACATTTTTATTTTGAATAAAGATCAGGCAAAATGTTTTGACTTGGATGTCGATTGATCTTCACTGAATGCTGTTTCCAGAACCAGCAGCAGGGACTGTTTAACCCTTTTGCTTATATTCCTCACACATGAACATACAGAGAATGGGATACAGACTGCTGTTTATCATAATCAGGCATTCAGCTATTGTGTACAGGCAAAAAATACTAATGAAACACTTTCAAACCACTTACTCTCAGTTGCAATTGCCATATAAATGTGACAAACATGCAATGGAAGCCAGCATACAAAAAAGGTCAGGATTACAGTAATGACCCGAAAAGCCCTTAGCTGCTTTTTCCTTGTAAGCTGTTTGACTCGTCCTGCAATAGCTAAATATGAAGATGCAATGATCACAAAGAGGTTGAGGAGTCCCACCATAAACGCAAATATGACCAGAAGCTTCAGGAGCTTTCTGTTCAAATTAACCTTAAGGGTTATTAAGGCAAAAGGAAGACTGCCACCAATGTGAAAATCCACACAAGCATACAGATGATCCTGGCTTTGACTAGAGTTCTTTTATTTTTAACCCACACAATCACCCATGTGCACAGCCATCAGTCCAGACTGATAACGGTCAGAAAAAAATAAAATAAAAAATGCTTGCAAACATATTTAGCCTCAACACAAAGCGGAGAACCCTGCAAATCGGCGTCGTTGATGTGATGTCCTCCAAAGTAAGGGATGATGTGTAGGATTGGAGCAGCAATGATAGAGATGAATTCTGCAATCACCAAGTTGAGAAACCAAATGGAGTTGACTGACGTCCATTTCCAAAGAGACCCAGTATAATAATGGCAGCGTAAAGGTCCGAGATAACAAAGACCAACATGCCACCCGATTTTAATTGGCACAAAGGTAATTCCATACCCGGTAATGTGGTTGAATTATGTGTAATGATTTTAGTAATATTTTCCAAATCTCCTAAGCACACTACACAAAGAGAGAAAGTACAGTTAAGGCAAGAAATTGCATCATTTAATACACTTATAATCAATTTTAATATTTTCAAAAATAAAATAAAATCCAAAACACTAGCAGACAGCATAATTTATTGCTAAATATTGAGAGTTCTTTAAGGCATGTTGCAGATCGATTCTTACTGACTTTTTGAGGTTTGTTGTTAATCTACAATACCCTCTTGGCACGTTAACTCCAGTGTTCCTGTAGAGGTGAGTCTGAACTGGACGAGTGATTCTGTGCAACCTCCCTGATCCTTGTCGTTATACGGCAGTGAAATATTTACATCCTTGTTGGCTGTTTAGATGTTTTTATACAATCTGATAAGGGCAAAATGATGTGTCATCAGCAAACTTGATGTGATTGCACCATCAGGTATCATCGCATCTGCAGCAGGGGGAAACCAGTTTTGTGGTGCACGCCATGCTTCTTATCGAATTCAGTTCAGTTCAAGTTTATTTGTATAGCGCTTTTCACGATACAGGAACTTTACAGAGAATTAAGTTTCTACAATATATTTTAGAAGTAGCTTGTCAGTGGTGACTATGTCAAATGGCAGAAATTTATGGTAAAATTCAGTTAATGATGTAAGCAAACATATGATGAACACAATGATTTCGTTGCAATCAAACTTGTAGCAAAATTTGGTAGTTAGTTTATGTTGGGTGGCATCATGAGGTCCTCTGAGAAGGGAAATTTACAAATTTCGTACCAAATTTACAAAAAGTCTAATAATAATGTTTAAAAAAAAAAAGTGCTTGGCAGTTTATGACAACTAGATGAACCATTTTGCATTTAATGACTTATAAGATGAGCTAAAGACTAGATGTTTTGAGGGGTAAGACTATTGCACAGAAAACTATATACATATACAACCAGAGAAACCGGTTTTATGATGTGTATAAATGACTAGATGATGTGGAGGTTGTACAAGTAATTTTGAGAAATTCATTTCTTATTTGAGAAATGCACCAAAGTGACTGAGAAAAACTGTAACCTTTGAGCTATTTCAGAGAAATGGTTTATCATTGGTTGATCTACATTCTCTTCATTAGTCAAGATTCACTTGCACAATTCATGCCAATTTTACAAAAAGTCTAATAAATATGCTTTGACAGTTTATGACAACTAGATCAACCATTTTGCATTTAATGACATAAACGATGAACTAAAGACTAGATGTTTTAGGGGGTAAGACTACTGCACAGAGAGCCACATAATACACTTTGAGCAACATGACATTAACAACTGATAATGTTGTAAACCGCAGATGAATGTACATAATCAATTGCCTGAATGTACCAAAGCAATTGCAACTTGTTCAAAAGAATGAGAAACTGATTTTATGATGTGCACAAGTGACTAGATGATGTGAAGGTCGAACAAGCAGTTTTGAGAAGTTCATTTCTGATTTGAGAAATGCAACAAAAAGTGACTGAGAAAAACTGTAAAGGTGTGCCTTTATCTCTATGATAATGTGAAGGTATGGGTGATACTGTCAGGCTGATTGGATTAGCACCTATGCATTTGAATGACACTGTTATGCTAAAGAGATCAAGGCTGGGAAAATGCCGGTGTTGGGCTGATTCCTGTACTTTATTTGCATGCTATGGGTTAGATTGTCTCCACCTCTGCTAAATGTATCCCTCCCCCTTAAATGGATATAAATGACGAAGCATGACTGCTTTAGTTAGACTTTTGATGACTGCAGCACCACGCAGCGCGTTCTCAATAAAGAGTCCTGCTGAAGATTACCCAAGAGTCTCCTGGTCTTCCCTTCTGAGTTTCCAACACTTTCCAACTGAAGATTTATGAGATGAACCTTTGAGCTATTTCAGAGAAATGGTTTATCATTGGTTGATCTACATTCTCTTCATTAGTCAAGATTCACTTGCACAATTCATGCCAAATTTACAAAAAGTCTAAAAAAAAAAAAAAAATGTGCTTGGCAGTTTATGACAACTAGATGAACTATTTTGCATTTAATGACTTATAAGATGAACTAAAGAGGGGTAAGACTATTGCACAGAAAACTATATAAAACATTTTGAGCAACATGACATTAGAAAATGATAATGTAGGAAACCGCAAATGTGCATAATCAGTTGCATGAATGTACAAAAGCAATCGCAACTTGTTCAAAAGAATGAGAAACTGGTACAAACTGGTCACAAACAAGATAGTCAAAATGCTTAGTCATGTTCTCAATATAACAGTGCACTCTGTAACTATTAACTGATATAAACTATGGCAACAGTTTGGTTGAAAGTTACTGTACTGAAATGCAGAAGGCTGCATTTCTTATGTATGCCATATATCCATTTCAAAAGTACAAATTTACATATTACTGTACGTGGCATATTGATTGAAAGAGACTGGAAAGGATTCACAGTTACATTTTGCTAGTGGTCTTACAAAAAAACAAACAAACATTACAATGTCACTGTGACATAGAAAAGAAATAAGGGCACAAAGGCAAAAATACAAAATTATATAGGCAAACACAGGAAAGACTCCTTAGACAGAACTTTGCTTTTGCATGCAGCACTGTATGAGGAATTGCACTGCGCCTCCTGACATGCCAGTCTGTCAGCCCACAGATTCTCATCAACATCACAGGGAATATCTTCCCTTGCAATGCAACATGGAATTGGAGTCAAGAGAACCATCTCACAACTTCATATATGTGAATGAGGCTGGCTTCAACATGACCAAAAGCAGAAGGTGTGGTCGACAGAGCTACTGTTGATTTTCCAGGCCAATCGAGAGGAAATATCCAATGTCAGAATTTGAAACTCTTGTTTTGTCCTTTGTCTATATATGCTTTCCAATTGAAGGTTCATGAGATGCACCTTTGAGCTATTTCAGAGAACTAGTTTATCATTAGCTGACCTACATTCTCTTCATTAGTGGAAGTCGAGATTCACCTGCACAATTCATGGCAAATGTACAAAAACTCTAATAGAAATGTGTAGAAAATGTTCTTGATAGTTTATGACAACTAGATCAACCATTTTTACATTTAATGACTTATACGATGAACTAATGCCTAGATGTTTTGAGGGGTAAGACTGTTGCACAGAGAACTATTTAATACATTTTGAGCAACATGACATTAGCAACTGATAAGGAAACTGCAGACAAATGTACAAAATGAATGTACCAAAATAATCGCAACTTGTTCAAAAGAAAGAGAAACTGCTTTTAGGAGTTTGAACAAGTAGTTTTGAGAATTTAATTTCTGATCTGAGAAATGCACCAAAGTGACTGAGAAAAACTGTAATGTGTGTAATTTTAGTTTTTTTTTTCTTCTTCTTTTTTCCCCCTGTAGAGCTACATTAGTAATTTGTAAATAATACAGAATTAAAACATATAAACACAATAAAACAGAATTACCATTCTGTTTTGACCCCTATGGAAGGTGTTTTTTTATTTATTTTTATTTCCATAATATTTGGGGGAGGGGGCACAACATTACAGTTCTGCTTAGGGCACCCATTTAGCCAGCACCGGCCCTGTATATTCTAATATTTCACGAAATGCTTATTCTCTAGACTTCATGTTTCTAGCGAACTAATGAGCTGAGGACCCTGATGATTTGTCTCATGTAAATTAAATGCTATATGACATTTTGTTCACAAGCTGTATTATAGTTTAAAAACGGTACGATCTCACATTTCAATCAGTTCATCATGTTTACTGAAGTAGACAGCAACCTTTATTATGTTTCTGTTTTCTTCCACACACTGATTTCAACACCTGCTTCAGTAGGGTTCACCATAAAAGGAATTGTATTTCAGTAACGCCAGCTGCTCAGTGCATTGTTGGTTTTATTATATAACCCCATCAGACTTTGTAACATAGTGCTTATGGCTCAGGGCTGGCACAAGGAACCTCATTCCAGGTTTCTAACTTCATATTATAAGTCACTGAAATGTGATCATGTGATGACTGACAGACAGACATAGATAGATAGATAGATAGAATGCTGTGACTGCAGTGTTTTATGCCCATAATAAATTTCAGACAGAAATAGCATAAAAACTGTATTTATAAAAAAAAAAAGATTACAGATTACATAATGTTTCAGACAGATCTTCAGTTTTGGTGATTAATTAAACATTACAAAATATAAGCACTAAATTGACAGTATTACAATGTGGCTAAAAGGTTGTGTCAAACAAGTCAATGAAAAGAATATACAAAACAGAAAAATATATGTTGAAAATATTTTTAAATCTTAAACTATTTCCACAAAGCCGGTTTAATAAACAAAGACAAGTATAAAATAAATCATCATAGGGGCTATCAGTTTGTCCAGCGAATGGAAAATGAGGGCATGTGAAAGTCAACAATGAAAAGTCTTCTTTTTTTTTAGTTTAGTATGATGAGACTGATGGCACATAAATTGCAACATTTAAAACAAACTTTAAATTGTTTTTAACACAAATTGGCTTTGAACCTCTGGTATGAGATGGCAGGCATCAAGGCAGCGATGTTGAGAACTTGTTAATGTGATTTTATCTGATCACTTCAATCCGACATAATGAATGAATATCTCTGAGACTGATTTTCTAACAGCATGTATTGTTGTCCTGACTGCTGCTGCATGATGACACGGTTGTTTCATTAGTATGCTTGAGACCTTGTGATTCTGAGAGGTGTGAACATGTGGAAGGGCGAGATGTTCGGAAAGGCAGATGTTCTTCTGCAAAAGCCGTCTCCAGCACCAGCAGCAGAGACTCTTTGAGCTTCTTCTTAAACTCCTCACACATGAACACATAGAGAATGGGGTTCAGACAGCTGTTGAGATGAACCAGGCAGTTAACAAATGGTCCTATTTTATTGAATACGTTTTCAATGTCACTCCACCCATTTATATTTGCAACTATGAAAGACAGCTGTTGAACATGAAAAGGAAACCAGCATATGAAAAATGCCAGGATCACAGATATAACGACCCGGAAAGGTTTAAGTTTCTTTCCTCTTTTGAGACGTTTGGCTCGCACTCCGATAGCAATGTATGAAGATGCAATGATCAGGAAGGGGATGAGAAAGCCCACTATAAACCTGTATATGAACAGAGACTTTAAGATGTTTGCAGCGCATATATAGGCACATTGATTTTTCTCTCCTGAGCGGCACAAAACAAACGGGATGCTGCAGCCAATGGATAAAACCCACATGAGTGAACAGATGATCCTTGCTTTGACCAGAGTACGTTTGTTTTGAGCCCAAACAATCACCCAGGTGGATATACATCGATCCAGACTGATAGCTGTGAGCAAAAAAATGCTGGCAAACATGTTTAGCACAGTCACGAAGGAGACAAACTTGCACATTAAGTCACCAAAGAGCCAAACCTTGCTAAAGGCAGTAACAATGTAGAGGATGATGATTAAGATGAAGATGAAGTCTGCAATCGCCAAGTTGAGAAACCAAATGGAGTTGACGGTCGTCTTCATTTTGTAGCCAGTCACATATATGACAAGCCCGTTTCCAACAATACCCAGAACAAAGACGACAAAGTATATGAATATATTGAAGATTTCAATGTCTGATAAGACTGTCTGCGTTGAGTTGTCCAACTGTCCCACACTATTGACCGCTACACAAAGAAAAGAAAAAGACAATGGTTTATGACAGAATTAACATTTCTGATACTTTCGAATTGAAAACTGAGTAAATGGAATGATTCGTTCACAAATCCGACTGATATCAAAAGTTCAAATCAATGACTCAACCATCCTGTTGCAGTGATTAACCATGGAGGCCGTTTCCGCCATCAAATAAAAAAATGTTTTAATCTCACAATTTGGATTTGTTTTTCTTACAATTCTGAGAAATTAATCAGGATATTCGAGATATAAACGGAATTGCGAGATATAAATTCAGAACTGCAAGCTATAAACACGAAATTCTGAGTTTACATCTTGTAATTCTGTTTTTTTTTTTTTTTTTTTTTTTTTGCTGTGGAATACAAAATAATGCTATTGAAATCTAATAAATTTATCTCTAAATGTTATATTTTTATTTTACAGTTCTGACTTTTTTCTTATTTTTCCCCCCTCAGAATTGTGTTTTTAATTCCAGTTTATAACATCTCACAATTCAGTTTTTTCCCTCAATATTGTGAGGGAAAGTCGGAATTGTGAGATATAAATTCAGAATTGCAAGAACAAATGACCGAGTTGTGCGATTAAAAAAGTTGCAGTTCCCTATATCATTTCATTTTTTTTTTTAATCCTGTGGCAGACACAATCTTCCATAGTCTACAGCTCACAGAAGAGAAAGTTGTAAGTAATGAGTTTCATTTCTGAATAAAGCTGTTGTATGTCTTCAAAATATGTTTACTTTATTATTATTATTATTATTATTATTATTATTATTATTATTATTATTATTATTATTATTATTATTATTATTATTATTACAGCTCAGATTTTTAATATGATTTTTATTATTGTTCAGTTAGAACTTTTACACATCTAGTCATTGTAAATCATGCTCAATTTAAAATCATCTTTAATAATCTAATTTTAATTATCAAAATTATGGTTATAATACAAAGATTTACTCATTCTTACACCAGGGGGCATCGTGTCCTATGCTCTGGATTACATATAAAATACATAGTGTATATTGTAAATAATTTTAACACAAAATTAAACTTTGTCTTAAAATTAGAGTAAACTAGAGTAGTTTTGACTCAACTAGTATTTTTGTTTTTTGTTTTGCTGTCAACAGTTAATAAATTAAAAAGACTGCCAGCAAAACCTTGTTGCACGATTCACATGCACCATAATTCCACAAAACACTATAGCCATTATTAAACAGGTAAGGCTGTAATTCATAAACAATATTTTATTGTTGTTCTGAGCTCAATACTGCTCCCAGCCAGTTTCGCATTAAGTTGCAAAAAGTTGCATCCTGTATGACCACAGCATTTTAACCACTACTGACTGACATGACAGGCACTTAGCATGTTACTGAAGTCACAAAAACTAAAGCACAATATTTTTTTAAAAAACATTTTGTTTGTCATTTCATCTTAAAGTGCCCCATTATGGATTTTTGAAAATGACCTTTCATACAGTATGTAACACAGCTCTAAGTGAATGATAACATCCTGCAAAGTTTTAAATCCAAAAGTGCACCGTGTATAAAGTTATTGTCTTTCAAAAGAAAGAGTCGACTCTGAGTCATGAAAATGAGTCATTTTTAAAACGAATTTTAAGGTGTTTCAAGTTGACATCAACATGAAACATTAGCATATTTATGGCCACCCACTTGTTGCATGCGCAGACCCGGGAAAACTTGAACCTCCCCTCCCTCAAACACCCGTAACGGAGTCCTGTGGAGAAGACGCTGTGCTCTGCAATCTATTAAATCCGGAAAATCTATAGCCCCTTTCACACTGCACGTTGGTCCCAGAAAATTGCCGGATTGCCTTCTGTGTGAACGCAAACACGCCCCGGGATTGATTCTGGGATCGATCCCGGGTTGGGGACCTAAGCCCCTTTCACACTGCACGTTGGACCCAGAAAATTGCCGGAACATTGACGGGTCGCCTTCTGTGTGAACGCAAACACGCCCCAGTGTGAAAGGGGCTTAACATTGCCAGGTTCAGTCCCGGAATGAGAGCTTACGGGTTGTGTGTAAACGCACGCACATATTCTGGGTAATCACTGGCAGTGTGAAAGGGGCAAAATCTAGCGACCTGGGAACAATTGCCGGAACACATTACCCATGTATTTTCTGGAATCGAAGTGTGAATGGGGCTCTAGTAACATTGCCGGGTTCAGTCCCGGAATGAGCTCTGTGTGAACAAAAGCCAGAACCAAGGCTGTAAAGGGTGTGTCGTAGTGATGACGCACATTATCGTGCAACTCTTTTACTGGGTGTTTTGAAGACAGATCAACTATCGCCAAAAAAAAATAAAGCAAAAACCAAATAAATCACCACTATCTGCGCTGAAGCTGAGATCGTTTGTCAGCTTTAGTGAAAGTTAACGTGCCAACTCATTTTCTCCTCTAACCCGTACATTACACGTCACATCCTGATGTAACGTGTCATTACGAGACCTTGACGGGTTGTGTGTGGAGCATGCACAGATTCCAGGAAAAACACTGGCAGTGTTGAATGAACCAAAATCTAACAATTACCGGTACACGTTACCCGTGTATTATCCGGAATCTCAAAATAAACGTGCAAGGAGGGTCAAAAAAAAAAAAAATGCCAACTCATTTTCTCCTCAAAAGTAAAAATTGCTGCAGAATCACCGGCCCAGTGTTTACAAAATAAACGTGCAAGGAGGGTCAAAAAAAAAAAAAAAAAAAAAGGTAAACCAATGTAGGACAATTTATACCCTGATTTTAGAACGCATGCACAACTTGTAGGTCTCCGTCTAACCGGCTAACAGCAATACCCAGTGCTAGGACTAGCATTTATGGCTAAAAAGTGTATAAATATGTATATATATCTTTTTAAGAAAATGACAGATCGTTTCGCTAGATAAGAACCTATTTCTTTGCTGGGATCGTGTAGAGCCCTTTGAAGCTGCATTGAAACTGCATTTTTAACCTTCAATCTGTTTTGAGCACCACTGAAGTCCCACTATATGGAGAAAAATCACTGGAATGTTTTCCTCAAAAACCTTAAATTCTTTGAGACTGAAGAAAGAGACACATGAACATCTTGGATGACATGGGGGTGAGTACATTTTCAGGAAATTTTTATTCTGAAAGTGGATTAATTCTTTTAAAAAAACGAAACCGTTGCTGTCATGTACTCTGTTCTGTTCGCTCGCAATTGTCTAGATATGTATCGACTAGAAATGAGTAATTGATTGCACAACTTGTAGGTCTCCGTCTAACCGGCTAACAGCAATATCTGTTCGCTCGCAATTGTCTAGATATGTGTCGATGAGTAGTGAATGTTTGTTGTTGTTATTACTTGGAGTTCTGATAAGGGATAGAGCAATATGTGGCTGTACAAACTGCAGTGCTTTATCAATACGTTTCTGCATTAGGCTAATGCATATACCATGGCTGTTTGTGTTTGGGTATTTACCACCGAGCTGTAGGCTAAGTAATAGTGATGGCTTTCTGATATTGACATGTGCGGCATGCAGTAGACCATCACATCAGACTAGGTAATCAGACCAATCACCGCAGTTTAGCGTCATGCAAAGGAGGTTTGGAAAAATGAATCGTTGAGCACACCATTTGGGAGTGGTTGAGCAAAAAAAAAAAAAAAAAAAAAAAAACATATTATAAGACAATAAAAAAGTTTTTTTTTTCCACCTTGCGTGTATGTCAACCTGTTGTTGGGGACTCCCAAAACCAAAATATGAATCTTTCATGACCCATAATAGGGGCACTTTAAAATAGGGTTTTACACTGAGTAACAACAACAGATGATGAGATCATTTTTACATTTCTGTTGGATTAAAGTCTAAATTTTCAACTCCAGTGGTAACGCTGCTTAATCTTGATCAAATCAGCCATTCATAAGAGGTTGAGATAATGAAACCCAACCAACCCCAAGGGGTGGAGGAATCAAAAGATGCATGTCATTTTAAAAAACAGCATTACAGCAAAAAAACACTTGACCTGGTTCTTTTCATAGGGCATCATATCTGTCTCAGTAAACCACAAATTTGGTTTAAAAAGAGTATCAAACAGGAATATTGCATAGATAAAGGTTCTTACCCATTTTTAGTCCTTTCTGTCTGTCCTTCCTGCAAGTGTGTTATCAAAGCTCCCAACAACGTCTTTGCATAAACAATTGCTGGTTGTTTCCCCTTTACTTAAATGAAAGAGAGAGTGGGGTGGAGTGATGATGCAACAAGGGAACTATGCTTCTGTAGAAAACTATTTTGAATATCAGCGTTCAAAGGAAAAATTATTCCATGGGGACACAAAATAGAACCATAATTATTATTGTTTATTAACATTAAAAAATATATAAAATACTTATGACAACAGCCACCAAAAATGAAGGGGAGAGCAGATAATTAGTTGTGCAGTTTAACATTAATGCGTTGAGACCGAAAAGCAAATTTGATTTGCCACAATCTTTTATATTTTATTTTATTTTTATTTATTTTTTACTTGACACATTTTATTCATAATATAGTTTATCTTTCCTTTTGAGTGTTTAAAAGAATTGTAGATGGCGCCATCTAGAGGCCTTGATCTTATTTGTAACTCACTCTGGTTAAAAGGATCTGCTAAACGAATAAATGTGGACCCATTAAAAAGCTTTTAAGCCATTTAGGCTAGTTTGTCATCTGTCCATCTTCAAAATGGACAAAAAGCACCTCAATGGCTCCCTATGGCTCACTATAAATAGTCTTTGTAAGTCTTGCTGTGAGTAGGAGAGACTGTGCTTTTGGCCTTTTTGTATTATGATACAAATGAAAACCTGATTTGCATACAGGAGAAAGTTATAGCTATATGCCGATGCCTAAGACCTGTGTTTTTCATGGCAATCTGAAAAACAAGGTGTTTATTTATATTTGAGAAAACTGATTGGTTTTAAATCCACCAGAAAACTATTTATTCAAAAGCCGTTCTATTTATTTATTTATTTATTTATTTATTTATTTATTTATATAGACTGGAAGAAGGTTCCCCATGTGTTACAGTGAGAACAGGTGAGGTGATTGATGGGAAAAGCGAGATTTAATATAATTAAACATCATCTTAATAAGTTGCTTTTAAGAATTTCTTAAGAATTTTTACTTTGTTATTATTTAAACATTTCCCTTCAGGACTCTCAGTGTTTGGAACACACAGTTTGGTACATCCCTGACTCATTCTGGAATGCTCACAAAAGAGAACCAGTCCAGTGTCAACTAGAATCAAATTAGCAAAGTCAGTCTTTTCTAGTTTCCTCTTACATATAAATACTCATGTTTTGAACTTTCTAGCAGTAAAGGAATGACTGCAGCAGGACGTTTCCACATACCTCTAGGAAAAACAAAGATTATGTGAGCACATTTTACAGGAAAATACTATTTCAGTCTTACTACAAGATAATTTCATTTTTTGTGTAATGTGTGACTATGTATTTGATCCTGGAACAACATTACTGTCCAAAAACATAGACCTAACCCTTCCCCTACCCATAATTTATACCAAAAATCAGAGGGAAATTCTAGTTGAATAACAAGGGTGCAGAAGCACCTAACACTTGTTGTAAGCCTAAAACAGACATTTCATGTAAATCTATCCCTCCTCAAATCTGATTGGCTGATCCAGGAACACATTGTACTTAATGAAATCACAATCACCTTGAAATTACTAGAAATTTAAGTTTTTCAGTGTAAAAGGGCACATCATTTCTAACTGTATTTGTTTTGCATATGGGAAAAAGAAGTATTATGCCATAAAATCTATGATGTGAGATAATGTGGGATTAAAATAGGCAACAAGATTTAGCCAGAGTTTCTAAACATTTTCTCCCAAAATAGAACAGACTGAGTCATTGATTCAATTTTTCCACTCGTATAATGCAGTTTATGACTGTATTTTTTTTCAACCTCATTTGTATAAGTCATAAAAGTGTGGCTATTAAAGTAAGAAAGCAGAGTCATAAATGACTAGATCATTTAAATGGCTTGGTTTTTCATCCTGGCAGCTGGCAAGCATAGAGATAGCAATATCTTTTGTTTGTTTTGATGAACCTCAGCAAAAGCCGTCTCCAGCACCGGCAGCAGAGACTGTTTGAGCTTCTTCTTATACTCATCACACATGAACACATAGAGAATGGGGTTCAGACAGCTGTTTAGAAAAGCCAGGCAGTTCATTACAGCTTCTGTTTTTAATAAAACCTTCTTAGCAGACTCACTCCACTGATTCTCCTCTGCGCTTATGTAATAAAACTCGAGGATATGATAAGGAAGCCAGCATATGAAAAAGGCCAGGATCACAGCTATAAACACCCGGTAATTCCTGAGCTGCTTCCTCTTTTTGAGGTCTGCAATCGGCAAGTTGATGAACCAAATGGAGTTGACTGTTGTCTTCATTTTGTAGCCGGTCACCCATTTCCGATGAGACCTACGACAGAGATTGGCAAGTAAATGCATATTTTGAAGACGTTAGTGCCCAAAAAGCCCTCGGCCTACACTGTACAATTGTCTGTTGTGAATCTGGTCACATTTTGAGGTCCAAAAGTAGTGCCTGCTACTCAAAAACAAGATAAAATATAATAAGTGTTGGTCTCTGGAATCTGAATATTTTTTATGGTACATTTCACATGAAACAAATTTTTCTACGCCAGGACAACATGCAATATGAAGCATAGGTTCTCATTCTCACTTCATATTTAACTTTCTGTCTTTCTTTTCTTCTTTCTTTGTTTTATATATTTATTTTTAAAGAAGAATTCCACCATTTTCATCTAAAAGTCAGCATTTTAACCACATTTCAGATTACAGTAGTTTTACAATAGTTTTGTGATGGAATTTTAAACATTTCTGAAATAAAAATTTATTTACTGTAAGTAAATACATTTACTGTAGATAATATTTCCACTCTTTTTGGAATTGAAAAAAACAAACAAAAAAAAAACATGATGACATTTTGAAAATGTAAAAAAGTGATTTACCTGTATTTTGTTGTTCATATTAAATGTTGTATAAAGATTTCATTTTGTGTACACTGCAAAAAAAAAAAAATCTGCGACATTTACGGTAAGATACTGGCAGCTGTGGTTGCCAGAATTTCACCGTTAAAAACATGGTAGCAACATTTTAGGCTTTACAGACTTAACTTAAATTCACAATAAAAAAACGTATTTCATGAAATGATGAAATGTTAATCAACAAGCATATTGAAGTATTAATGTCTGTTCTGAACCATTGTAATACTGATAACCACCAAAAGCAGGTGGTGATGAGAAAGTCACATGATGAATCAAAGCTCATCACAAACAGCTCTTCCACATGTTGAGAAGGGATATATATATATATATATAAGGCACACAGTGTGATTCACACAAACACTAAACACCATCATGGTAACGCACGATACTGAAATAATGCAATAAACATTCATTTAACAACATTACATGTAAGATAAACCCACAATGATAAGAAAAAAACTAAGAAGAAACAGTTATTTCAATGAAAAAAAAAAAAAACATGAAGGTTTCATGCAGGAAATTCTGGGATTGTCAGTTTACAGTTTTTCACTGTAAATTGTACAATGACTTTTTCTTTTTCACTTCCAAAAACCGTAATTTTAACAGTTTTACTGTAAAATTACATTAAATGTAATTACAGTTATTCACTGTATATAGTATGGAAACTTACTGATAATCAATTAACAAGTTTTTACTGTAACATTTTTACAGTATTTTACCGTTAAAATCACAATCATTTTTTACAGTAATCGTAGTGTGGAAAATAAATTTTACGTTATTTAATTATGATCGATTTTCATATTTTGAAGGGAAAGTTCTGGGTCTGAGACCGTAATGTACAAAAGGCAAAAAATAAAGCAAACAAACAAGCAAATAAATAAGTAAAAAAATATAAAAACAAATTAAAGCAACCTTCATAAAACAAAACAAAAATACAAATACAAAAGCTAAAACCAACCACTAGGACACACCTTTATATGAAAAATAATTTGTGAAATATTTCTAAATTGATATTTTTACCAATTTACAGAGAATGTAAAATAATAACATTATTTCAGCAGGCACCAATTATACATAAAATACACAAATTAGACTCTTACCCTTTTTCTTCGGTCTGTGTTAAAGCCCATTTAACCTCTTTGCATGTTCTCTTTTCATTTGACAATGGACATATAATGATAAATTTCCCTTTACTTATGACAAAGTGATGGTGGGATGGAGTAAGAAGAGAAATATGCTTCTACAGAAATCTATTTTTATTGACTATGTGCAATGTTAACTTTCTGTTTCTGCATTCTGAACTTCCACCAATGAATCACGAATGCAGAGAGAAGCGTTACCTAAGTGACTAGTTATTGAAAAACATCTTAATTGTGTCATTTGCATTTGGAAGCTGTTGCTCTGAACCCACATCCTACAGTCAAAGGAGCTCTCCATACTAGTGAAACCCAGTTAGGGAGAATATAAAATAATAATAATATTCTTTCAGCAAGCACCATTTATGCATAAAATACACAAATTAGACTCTTGACCATTTTTCTGTATGTCTTCAGTCTGTATTGAAGCCCATAAAAGCCCATCTATTCAGTTTTTCATTTGACAGTGAACAACTGATGATAACTTCCCCTTTACTTATTAAAGAGTGATGATGGAAAGGAGTAGGAAGGACAATATGCTTCTACAGAAATCTATTTTTATTGACTGTGCAATGTTGACTTTCTGTTTCTGCATTCTGAAATTCCACCAATTAATCCTAAATGCAAAGAGAAGTGTGTTCCCTGACAAGTGACACGTTATCGAAATATACTTTCCTGTGACATGGGACATCCAAAGAGAAACTTTCACTATACAGGTAAAATCCAGAGATTTATTTTTGGGACATTGACTTCACATTTGACTTCACATTTTACATACACATTTGAGACACTTTTATTGACAACAAACAATAATTCAATAATTGATCAATAATTGTAAGACAATAAGCTACTTTAGCTATTTAGAGATTGATTTTAGTAGTTTTCTTGTCTTTGCAACTGGTCAAGGAAGCATTGGGGTCTTTGCACCTTGTGATCCAGAAAGTCTAGATGTTCTTCAGCAAAAGCCATTTCCAGCACCAGCAGCAGAGACAGTTTGAGCTTCTTCTTAAACTCCTTGCACATGAACACATAGAGAATGGGGTTCAGACAGCTGTTTAGAAAAGCCAGGCAAATCACAAAAGGTGTTGTTTTAGATATTACTTCTCGAACATTGATATTCTGCTTATTCTCCACTGTATTTAATGGAATAAGACACAATTTGTGAATATGGTAAGGGAACCAACATACAAAAAATGCCAGAACCAAAGATATAATAAGACGGTAGGACCTGAGATGCTTCCCCCTTGTGAGACGTTTGACTCGCACTCCAATAGCTATATAAGAAGATGCAATGATTAGGAAGGGGATAAGAAAGCCCACCATAAACCTGTATGTGAACAGAGACTGTAAGTCTAGATACTTGGTGCAGAAATTGATGACAAATGGAACACTACAGCCGATGGATAAAATCCACACTATCATGCAAATGATCCTGGTTTTGAGTAGAGTTCGTTTATTCTGTGCCCACACAACCACCCATGCGCACAGGCATCGGTCCAGACTGATAGCTGTTAGAAAAAAAATACTAGCAAACATATTTAGCTCTGTCATGAAAGAGAGAAGCTTGGACAAAACGTAGCCCAGCGGTTTGCCAAAGATCAAGACAATGCGTATGACTGGGGCGAAGGAGAAAAAGAAGTCTGCAGTCGCCAAGTTGAGAAACCAAATGGAGTTGACTGTCGTCTTCATTTTGTAGCCAGTCACAAAGATGACAAGCCCATTTCCAATGAAGCCCAAGACAAAGATGATGATGTAAATGCATATAGCGAAGATCTGGATGCTTGAAAAGCCCTCGTTCGCCTGTGTCACGGAGACACTAGTCAGATTATCATTTTCCAAACTGGTGCACACTATACAGAAAAGAGATAAAAGTGCAGTTAGAATTGGTTCTGGAGCAAAACAACATGCAAATGAAACATTTTGTGGCACATTTGACTAGCAATATGGAGCCCTACGGAGCCCCGCACATGACATGCAAGAAAAAATAAATAAATTGTGTGCACGATTTACTAATTCGTTCCCTCAATGTACTAAAACGTGCACACGATTACTATTGCGTTCCCTCGAATTTTGCATTGAAAAGCAGTGGAATGGATAAAAAATGCAAGGGTTTGAGACCCTTTATTTTTAGAGTTGCATTTTATGCAACATGTTATGAGTGAATGGATCCTTATTACCAGCAAACCCATTTACAGAAATTAGAAAAAAAGAAAAAATTTAATTCCAAATGTGTTTTCATTTGTCACTGAGGAGAGGATTGAGTCTGGCCACATTACCATAAAGCCCAGACTGGTGGAGTGTTGCAGTGATGTTTGTCCTTCTCTAGGTTTCTCCCATCTGCATATATGATCATGGAGCTCAACAAGAGTTACCTTCAGCTTCTTGGTCACCTCTCTAACCAAGACCATTCTCCATCAGTTGCTCAGTTTGGCCAGGAGGCAGGCTCTAGGAAGAGTCCTGGTTGTTTCAAACGTCTTCCATTTTGGTTTATGGAGGCTATGTGATTCTGTGAACCTTCAATGAAGCAGTTTCTGAGCTCTACAGGCAGTTCTTTTACCTCGGGCTTGGTTTTTGCTCTGATATGCATTTTCAGCTGTTATTAAGTCATGTTCACCTTTCCAAATCATACCCATTCAGTTGAATTTGCCACAGGTTAACTTCACTTGAAGTGTAGTAAAATCTACAAGCAATATGAATGCTCCTGAGCTACATTTCAATTGTCCCAGATAAGGGTTTGAATACTTAAGTTTTTTATTTTTAAAATATTTGCAAAGATGTTAAAAACCTTTTTTCTGTTGGGGGTTCAGTGCCTTGCTCAAGGGCACCTCAGTCGTGGTATTGAAGGTGGGGGAGAGCGCTGTACATTCACACCTCCTACACCCCACCGACAATCCCTGCCGGTATGAGACTCGAATCCACAACTCTTGGGTTATGAGTCCGGCTCTCTAACCATTAGGCCATGACTTCCCCCACGACCTTTGCTTTGCCAATATAGTGTATGGAGTGTAGAATGATGTGGGGGAAAAAAGTAATTTAAAGCAATTTAACATAAGGTAGCAACATAACAAAATGTAAAAAAAAATTAAGGGGTATGAATACT
The DNA here is from genome assembly GCF_018340385.1 of Cyprinus carpio. Classification (NCBI taxonomy): domain Eukaryota; kingdom Metazoa; phylum Chordata; class Actinopteri; order Cypriniformes; family Cyprinidae; genus Cyprinus; species Cyprinus carpio. Next base: position 23,915,988 of record NC_056611.1, read on the forward strand.
TTCGCAAGGCACAGTGTGTATATATATATATATATATATATATATATATATATATGTGTGTGTGTGTGTGTGTGTGTGTGTGTGTGTGTGTGTGTGTGTGTGTGTGTGTAATCAAGACACTTCAGACACACGTGATCTCTTCAAAACATTAAATTCTCTCCTCTGTCCCCCTCATGATTTTGAAACATTCTTCACAGTCAAAATTAAAACCATCAGCAGTCAGTTTTCAGCTCTGCTCAAACAGGAACTCAACCTCACCCACTGTTCTCACCTCCTTCTCTCCCCTCACTGAAGAACTCCAGCCATCCTACAACCTGCCCTTTAGACCCAGTTGCCTCACACCTTCTTCAAGCAATCTCTCCTACACTCTTACCTGCACTCACATACAACATAAACACGTCTTTTCTTACAAGCATTTTCCCCACTCAGGTAACTCCACCGCTCACATAACCCCACTGCAACCCCAAAAAACTTCACTTGTAGACAATTACAGACCAGTCTCTCTCCTTCCATTCATAGCGAAAAAACTTGAACGAGTTGCTTTCAACCAGATATCATTATTTCTTTCATAGAATAACCAACTGAATGCTAACCAATCAGGTTTCAGAAGCAGCCACACAACTGAGACTGCATTACTGTCAGTCACAGAAGCCCTGCAGATTGTGAAAGCTGATTCCAAATCAGTTCTCATTCTGCTGGATCTATCTGCCACTTTTGATACTGATTTGATTTCCCACTTCCTTACGGAATGCTGAAAACCCATCTCTTTCGCAAATGTTTGACTGCATTCTAACTTTAAAAGAAAACAAACAAACAAACAAACAAACAAAAAAAACCCCTCACTTCCTTAATTCCTCCTGGCTCTAGATTGTACTGATCTGAACGATGTCTGAAACTTGTATTGCAAGCACTTCCTGTATCTATTTGCCTCCTTATGATGAATCGCTCATTGTATTCCTCAATTGTAAGTCACTCTAGATAAAAGTGTCTGCTAAATTATGGAATAACTATGGAACTATGGAAAATGGAATATTGCACAAATGAAACTCTTACCCATTTTCTGTAGCTTGGTTTGTATTGTCAGTGCTCACAAAAACTGGTCAAATAATCAACAGCTGGAAACAGGGTCTCCTCTACTTATATGAACAGCACATGGGTGGATGGAGGATGTTGCATGTGCACTTCGTGGTTGATTTACTAAGAATAACTGCATGATTTGACAGGGTATTTTTCTTTGGCCTATATATATCTCACAAGCAAAAGAAAAATTCCCAGTCGTTTACATTTAGCAGACACTTTTATCTAAAGCAACTTAAAGTGGATTTGTGCTATACATTTTTTACCAGTATGTGTGTTCCCTGGGAATGGAACGGGCTCACAACCTTTTGCACTGCAAACGCACTGTTATAATCACCAGCCTAAAATACAAAACCATTATTTTGCATTATTCTAATATTTAAAATTATTATTATTTTTTTTAATCAAATAAATGCAGCCTTGATAAGACTTCTTTCAAAAAACATTAAAACCTTGCCGACCCCAAACTTTTGAAGAATAATGTATATCGTTATCAATTGCATGCATTTTCTGTCATTTAATCAATGCCAGTTTTAGTTGTTTATTACCATGTCAGTTAACAACACTTTTTGTTTTGGTCATGGTTCCTGGAAACGTTCTTACATCACCATATGTTTGCATTAACTCATATATATCTATATATATATATATATATATATAGATATATATATATATATATATATATATTTATATATATATATATATATATATATATATATATAAAACACCTTTAAACTGTTTTATTTTACTTGCTTGAGTCATTAAACATCTTTAGAATGTGTGTGTTTTTTTTTTTTTTTGTATTTTTATTGGCATTATTTTCAGAGAGTCGAAACTCTAGTTGTAGGCAACAGTCTGGTCAATCCATTGGCGGAGATAAGACACACGGGCGTAGATGGCTGGGGCGCGGACATTGCAGTCGGTGGTGCCCCAGGACACGATGCCAAACTGATACCAAACACCTGCGCTCTCACACACCAGAGGACCACCGGAATCACCCTGTAGTTGACAGACGAACCCATATAGACACATCAGGACTAAAGCACTGTATATATGCATACAAATATTAAGGTATCTGTCTTCACATACCTGGCAAGAGGAGACACCGGAGGCTCCAGCGCAGATCATAGCATCTGTTATTCTGCTCTGACCCCAGTATTGCTTGCACTGAGCAGGACTCATAAGGGGCAGCGCGGTCTGCTGCAGGATACGAGGACTTGCTGTAAAAAGAAAGCAAACAGAAGAAAATCAAACCAATGTCATTTTAGAAGTCATTTGAATGTTTTGAATGATGATGATATATTTACTGGTGGTTCCAGTTTTGCCCCATCCAGTGGTGACGCAAAGAGTGCCAGAGGGGATGTTGGCAGTGGAGGAAGCCAGACACACAGGATAGATACGGGACGTCAGCTGGACTGAAGAGGATAGTTTCAGCAGAGTGATGTCATTATTGAAGGTATTACCGTTGTAGTAAGGGTGGGTGATAGCCTACGGTGGGAGGAAAATTGACTGTATGAGTTACTTTTAAAAGATACTTAATAGGTTTTATTCATAGTAGTAAAACGGTAATATTGTGAAATATTATTACAATTTAAAATAACTATGTTCTATTGTGATATATTTTAAAATGTAATTTATTCCTGTGATGACGTGCATCATTGCAGCATCATTACTCCAGTCTTCAGCGTCACATGATCCTTCAGAAATCATTCTAATATGCTGATTTGCTGCTCAAGTAACATTTCTTATTATTATCAATGTTGAAAACAGTTGTTCTGCTTAATATTTTGGTGATTTGGTGAAAAATTATTATATAATGAAAAGAAAATCCAAAAGAATAGCATTTATTTAAAATAAGCATATTTTGTAACATTATAAATAGCTTTACTGTCACTTTTAATCAAATGCTGAATAAAAATATTCATTTTACTGACCCCAAACTTTTGAATGGCACTATAATTGTTTTACAAATCTAATAAACCCAACATATTAGTGAGCTCAAACATATAGACGTAATGGCCTTTAAAGTTTTCTTCTTAATTAAAACCTCACTTTTTTTCATAGAGACTGAAGTGATATCGTTCAGGCAGTAGGGAAAATTACAATGTTAAAAAAAAAAAAAAAAAAACGTTTACAGAACCATTAAAAATCTAAGACATGACGCAATGACTAAAGGAGTCTGACACATGTATTTTTAACCCGTCATGTGTGCTAGTTCTGAGAAGTAAGCAAGCACCATTTTTAATTGAGGCAGAATGACAAATCCCTGTGGCTTTTGAGGTAATGCCAAAGATATCATAGAACCGCATCAATGTTATCAGCAGACAGTGACTCAAAGTTAAGGGATGATGAGCTGATATCATTAAAGCTTTTACCTTGGCTATGCTCATGACTTGAACGGGCTCAGCGCTGGAACCGCGGTCATGCTCTCCAAGAATAACATAGTGATATCCAGCCCTAGGGTAGGAGGAATAAACAGGAAAAGTGGAAAATAGAAGCATGTTAAAGAATCAGGCAGGGTATGTTAATGAATTAAAACTATATCAAAGTTCTTACCTGACACCACAGTGGGCAGCAGTGACCACCCAGTACTGGTTGATCAGGGATCCTCCGCAGAAATGGAAGCCATTGGATTGCTGGTTCATGCATTATTAAATATAAATGATTTAACTTTGGGTATGGTGAACACATTGTTGATAATATTAAGTTTTCCATGCATCTCAACTTATACATATTAAATTATAAGGAACCTTAAAAAGCATAATTAAAACTAGTAAAAGTTACCTGGAGAGAGACCTGCCAGGGCCAGGAACCAGACACTGCATTTTCTCCATTAACAATTTTGTTGTAGCCGCTGATTACTGGCTTAATGGTAGGCACTCCACAACCTATATAAGTGCATGCAAAAACATGCTATTATGGGTTATTAATCAGTTCTTGATCACTTTTTAGTTTGATTATAATAATATATTCTTAACCTCAGAAAGTCCTCTGATTTAAAAAAAAAATATATATATATATATATATACACAACTATATGTACACCTCCTATTAATATGGGGTTCTAAGAGCTGTATGCATAAAAAATAATAATAAAAATAATACCATGTAAATTAAGTTTTAGAGTTTTTATTATTTTCAGGTTGACACTGATTCCTACTACCCTCATTGCAAACTTCGAAAACTCACCCAGAGTGGAGGCCACCAAAGCAAAACAGCTGATGATCCAGAGCATGATGGAGGCAAGTGCTTAAAGTTCTGCTGCTGTTCTCCCATGTTTTATATTCTACCCAGCATCTGATAAAACTGGGAATTCATCAAGGTGCTTCCATGCAGCTGGTAGGATCTCAGAGCTCAGGAACATCCATATCTTGTTTAATACAGTCATGTGACAAAAAGTATGTTGAAATATTGACAAGAACAAATGGGTCAACTGAGAAAAAAGGTCGGCTTCCCCCCTTTGTTGAAAATTGTTTTCAGTGTAGCACTGAGACCCCTGAGATGTAATTCTTTCACCTGTAAATATATAACCTGAAGTTGTCGACCCCATATAAACTTTCCAGCAGAAGATACAATGCAAAAAGATTTAAGATCTTTTCTCCTTACATGCTAAATATTTTTTTTAAATACTTTTTGTTTATTGTTCAGCATGTTTTGTGGTTGTTTAACACTTTAAAACAATGTGAAAAGATGTTTAACCCCTGTGGATTCTAGTAAAATGCCTAGAATGTTACAAACTGTTATTCACTTTAATGCTGACACCCTGGGAATGCTCATAGTCTGCACAGGTTTTGTATTGGAACCATGATCATGCTCTAAATACAAGGACAACACAGACAACCAGACAAGTGTACAATGTCTTTTCTCAATCAATGCAAACATGTAATGAATAGCTTTTCAAAAACACTGGAAATATACAGAAGTGCATAAACAGACATGACTTAACAAGCTCTTCTGATTTAGTTGGATTTGATCCTGAGAAATTAATTTAACACACTATGTACTTTTAATATAAAACCTATAGCATTATATTACGAAACCAATGTTATACATCTACTAAAAGTCATTTCAAAAATGGTGAAAGGTCTTGCCACTTAGTTTGATTTCTTCCAGTGAACCCAAATTAGTGTTCTTGTGTATTGTACCAAACAGTCATGCTTACCAGAAAGACCCAAAATGCTTTATTTAATATTTATTCAGCCATAGGTATGTATGCATACATAAGTAATTCAAATGAAACATTGTGGATATATAAGTTATGAAGTGCTTTTAATAATTATGTTGCAATTATGCAGTTGCAGTTATTTTCATAGCAGCAACAGTGTTATGAAGACACAGTTTAACTAATGAATAAATATTCAGACACAGAAAAACCAAAACTTTGAGGCATGAGACTTAAGCTGGTGCTCTAGTTCAGTCGAATGATTTCATTGATCCATCGGCGGAAGTAAGAGACACGGGTGTAGACTACTGGACGGTCAGTGCTGCAGGATTTGTGGCCCCAGGAAACGATGCCCACTTGGTACCAAACACCTGAACTCTCACACATCAGAGGACCACCAGAATCACCCTGCAGTGGACACACAGACATCAGCGATCAACATTGCATACTGTCTGTGAGCTGCAATATCACATATTTCAATATTATTATTTATTAAAAGCTTGTGCGTAATATCTTTATACCTGACAAGATGAGGCTCCAGAGGCTCCAGCACAGATCATGGCATCTGTGATACTGTTCCTACCCCAAAACTGCCTACACTGAGCTTGACTCACTATCGGCACAGTGGCCTCCTGCAGAACTCGGGGATTTGCTAAAAGCAAATGAATAATGTGAGACAATTAGTGTCTGAATAGTTGAGCAGGAATCCAGGAATTATAGGTATTGAAAATGTTCTGTTTTACACAGGTGATAAGAATTGCAGACTTACAGACAGTTTCAGTTGCGCCCCAGCCAGTAATGACACAAAGAGTCCCAGGGCGGATGCTGGTAAAGGAGCTAGGCAGACATATAGGAGAGATACGGGACGTCATCTGTACTGGACTGGACAATTTCAGTAGTGCAACATCATTGTTTGTTGTTTGTTTGTTGTAGTTAGGATGGGTGATGACCTGTAAGTGTAGAAAGAAAAACTCTGTTTTGTTTGTAATGTAGCAAGATGGTTTTTTTATTATTATTTATTTATTTGTTTAAATACTTTCACTTTTGACTTTTGAATCGATCAAAAGTGACAATAAAGACAATTATATTTTTACATTTTTTTTTTTTTTGAATAAATGCTGTTATTTTGAACTTTCTATTCATCAATGAATTCTAAAGAAAAAAAATAATACATCACAGTTTCCAGAAAAAATATTAAGTAGCACAAATGTTTTTCAACACTGATAATAAAAAATGTTAGAATGATTTCTGGATCATGGATCAAGGATCATGTAACACTGAAGACTGGAGGTAATGGCTGCTGAAAAGTCATCTTTACCATCACAGGAATATTTTAGACTTTAAAATATATTAAAATAGAAAACTTATTTTAAATTTAAATAATATTTCACCAAATTACTGTTTTTATTTGATTAAATAAATGTAGCTTTGAAGATACTTCTGTCAAAAACATGAAAAAAAAAAAATTCCCCAAATCGACCCCAGACTTTGCAATAGTGTAATTTCAAAGTTTAAAACTTCTATTTTAGTGCAATAATATCACTGAAGATGATACCTTGGAAATTTTCTTGACTTGAATATCTTCATTATTGGAACCACGGTCATACTGTCCAAGGACCACATAGTCATTTCCAGGCCTAGAAAGAAGTCTAAATCCTTAGATAGCTGGATGAAATAGATAGATAGATAGATAGATAGATAGATAGATAGATAGATAGATAGATAGATAGATAGATAGATAGATAGATAGATAGATAGATAGATAGATAGATAGAATACGGAATATATACATACATATAAAGAAATATCCAACTGGACTGAACAGTGGGCAGCAGTGAGGATCCAGTTTTTGCTGATCAGGGAACCACCACAGAAATGCTGACCTCTGGATGTCTGGATCAAAAATAAATAATTTCATGAGTACACCATTATGCAGAAAATGAGGCCCACCACCACTAGTATAAACAAAGATTGTGTCTTTAAACTTCTAACACTACCTGGATAGAGGCCTGCCAGGGCCAAGAGTGTGCCTCGTTTCCATGAATAATACCTGCGGGACCTCCCCCAACTACACTTGGTACATTTGCCACATCCCTAACACCTGATAGAACTCCAGCAGCCCTTATAGATCTTTTGGCAATTTCACCTGCTGGGTAAGGCACCATTTGACGCACCCCACATCCTATTACCATAGTTCATAAAAAAACAAATGAGAAAAGTATCACAATAACATATACAATGTGTGTGTGTGTGTGTGTGTGTGTGTGTGTGTGTGTGTGTGTGTGTGCGTTTGTGTATCTGTAACCTGTAATATTTATTCTCATAAAACTCACCCAGAGTAGAAGCCACCAAAGCCAAGAAGCTAATGATCCAGATCATGTTGTACACTGGCACCTAATGTGTTGCTGTTGTTCCCATTAGGTCTCTCTCCTGCTTTATATTCTCTCTAGCATCTGTTGAATTTCGCAATTCATACAGGTGCTTCCATGCAGTTAGGAGGAGCTCAGGAATGTTTGTATTTGTCATATGAGGAAAACAAAACAAAAAAATTGCTATTATTCTTTTCCTCACATGCCAGACTGTAGTAGGAGTGTCAGCCAAACAAAAACAAAAGGGATATAACCTACCTTTCTTTTCTTTCTCCATGAATGCATTCAACTGCAGAAATTAGAGTGATGCATATAAAGCAGGCTGTTCTGAAATGTTCTGAGAACTTCTAACAGATCTTTACATTACTTCTAGCATGAGATGAGACATGAGAAAACATGAGACAAGATATTGAGGCAATAAAACGCTTTATTTTTAATTGAGTCATACAAGAAACACTGAATGAATGAATGAACTGTAAAGCAGAGGTGTAAAAAACCCTCCCTGTGGAATAATAATGAATAATAAGTATAAGAGCTAACTGAACAAGTTACAAGGCCTCACCTCAGCTAGGTATTTTGTTGTAATTATAGCATGACTAACCTTGTAACCATTTAAATAATAGCATACTGTTAGAATTACAAATGTGGAAACTTGATGCTAAGTTTATATGCTAATGCTGTTTAATGAGTGCCATATTGCTTTGGTCACAAGCTATAAGTTGGTCTCATCTGGCACATCTGACCAATGTGAGTTGATATGAAGCCTGTTTGAGATGCAGCAAGTTGACGTAAATCATATTTTGCGTTGATTTCTGTCTATGTGTGAGCCTAAATGTTCTGGTGTCGAGTTTAGTCCACTTCCTCAATGGTAGGACCAGAGGAGGAACCACTTCCTGCCCCTCCAGGAAATCCCCCAGGCATTCCACCCGGCATTCCACCTGGCATGTCACCAGTGCCCTGATAGAGCTTGGTGATGATGGGGTTGCACACTTTTTCCAGCTCCTTCTGTTGGTGCTCATACTCATCCTTTTCTGCAGTCTGTGGCACAAGACATAAAAAAAACTGTCTTGAAAGATGCTCTAATGCTATTAATCTGGTGTTTACCATCCCTTTTCATGGAGGCATACCGACAGTATTTTCCAATTTTTCCTAGTTAAACACACCTGATTCAACTCAGCTCATTAGTAGAGATTTTAAGACCAGAAATAGATGGGTCAGATAAAACAGACATGGCAAATGTGCACTGTTGGTGTACCTCCAGGAACAGGGTTGGAAAACACTGGCATACACATAAGCCGGTTTGACTTCCTCAATGTAAGAATATCAAATACAATTCCTTCAATTACATAACCATAACTGAAAAGGATAGCCTTAATTGCATAAACAAGTGTAACCTGTAGATTGGCATGCAAGTTGTGCAGTTTTCGATTGTTACCTACCTGGTTTCTGTCCAACCAGGCTATGACCTCATTGCATTTGTCAATAATAGTTTTTTTGTCCTCTGCACTGATCTTGTCCTTCAGCTTGTCATCCTCCACAGTGCTCTTCATGTTAAAGGCCAGCGACTCCAAAGTGTTCTTGGCAGTGACCTTCTCCTTCTGGGCTTCGTCCTCTGCTCTGTATTGGTCAGCTTCCTGTACCATACGTTCAATTTCTTCCTTGCTCAAACGACCTAAAAGTAAAGATTAGTGAGAAACTCACTAAAAAACAATTTATGATTTTCAGAATCAAGTCGATAAGTATAAAGTCAACTCTTTATTCAAAGTCAGGGCAAGTTATTTTACCTTTGTCATTGGTGATAGTGATCTTGTTCTCTTTGCCAGTGCTTTTGTCCACTGCGGACACATTGAGAATGCCATTGGCATCAATGTCGAATGTAACTTCAATTTGTGGCACACCACGAGGAGCAGGAGGGATGCCAGTCAACTCAAATTTGCCAAGAAGGTTGTTATCCTTCGTCATTGCTCTCTCTCCCTCATATACCTAAGGGTAAGAAAAACAGGATCATTAAATCAGACTCCGATTAGCTGAAATGACTTAAGAGTTTCTGGGTGAATTTCTATCAACATCTCAGTTGTCATTCTTGAATAGTCCAGCATTGGTCTTTACTAGCATGTTTTGGACGCTGGTTTGTTGGTACCTCTTCCAGGCTTGACAAGCTTTCCTTAAAGACCTTTAACAAGCCTTTCTTGGTCAAGCAGTTCCATTCATTCATTATTATTTTTTGCTGGTGCTAGACGTGCACCAAACCAGCTTGGAAATGGAAATTAATGCTGCTCTGAGAAGCAGGGGAAGAAGACCAGGGAAGTACGGGTCTACATCAACAACTTTCATTTACCTGGATCAGTACACCAGGCTGGTTGTCCGAGTAGGTGGTGAAAGTCTGGGTTTGCTTGGTGGGAATGGTGGTGTTCCTCTTAATTAACACAGTCATGACACCACCAGCTGTCTCAATGCCCAGAGAGAGAGGAGTGACATCCAGCAGCAAAAGGTCTTGGACGTTCTCCGATTTATCACCTGCTAAGATGGCTGCCTGGACAGCTGGTGAAATTTGAGGAAAGATTAGCATGTCATAAAGCAAAAGCAATTACTAATCCACGAAGAGTGGAAATAAACCTCTTACCTGCTCCATAAGCTACTGCTTCATCAGGGTTGATGCTTTTGTTAAGATCCCGGCCGTTAAATAAGTCCTGAAGCAACTTTTGGATTTTGGGAATGCGAGTGGAGCCACCAACCAGCACAATGTCATGGATCTGTGCCTTGTCCATCTTGGCATCCCGCAGAGACTTTTCCACCGGCTCCAGTGTACCACGGAAAAGGTCGGCATTGAGCTCCTCAAAACGTGCTCTGGTGATGGAAGTGTAGAAGTCGGAACCTTCATACAGAGAGTCGATCTCAATGCTAGCCTGCGTACTGGAGGAAAGGGTGCGCTTGGCGCGCTCACATGCTGTCCGCAGGCGACGGACTGCACGTTTATTCCCAGTGATGTCTTTCTTGAACTTGCGCTTGAACTCTGCAATGAAGTGGTTGACCATTCGGTTGTCGAAGTCTTCACCACCCAGATGGGTGTCACCAGCAGTAGCCTTGACTTCAAAAATGCCATCCTCAATCGTCAGAATGGACACGTCAAAGGTGCCGCCACCCAAATCAAAGATTAGGACATTGCGCTCAGCACCAACCTGTAGTGAATTGTGACCATAAAGCAGCTGTTTATCCCTTTAATCCTTACTGTGCTGAAAGTTAATCTGAGATGATGGACAACAAAAACTAGATGCAACTTCATTGAACCATCATTACAGGCCAGTTTAGCATGTTTACCAACCTCATATTTAACTATGCATATTTAAACCACTGAACTAGGTAAAATATAGCTTAGGATATCTCTATACCTTTTTGTCCAATCCATACGCGATGGCAGCGGCCGTTGGCTCGTTGATAATGCGGAGGACGTTAAGGCCAGCAATTGTTCCAGCGTCCTTGGTGGCTTGGCGTTGAGAGTCATTAAAGTAAGCAGGCACTGTAATGACTGCATTTGACACTGGCTGAAACAACAAGATCAAATCATCATATTTTAGCATATGTTTAGCATATGTAAGTTTTTAGTGGAGTGATTATTAATGAAAGAGACTTTGCATTAATTATGATTACTGTTCTTTGTTCAAAAATAATTTTGCTCATGAAGAAACGATACATGCTTTCAGGAACATTTCTTGTAAAAGATGCAAGTTTGGAAGCAGTACAGTTAAACAAGAGTCTTGCTGACAATAATGATTACAATCAAGTTCACATACTTCCTGTAACTGGGGTTATCTCCAAATATCTCTCGTACAAATTGGTGGTATAATTCTGCACAAAACAAACTTCAATCTGTATTAGAGATTTTTAAACATGAAACGTGTGTGGCAGAATCAGATATTAATCTGTGGTGTATTTAAAAAAAAACTATTTTTACTGCAGGCACCACTAAAAGATAAGATGTGTGAAGATGCGTTTGCAGAAATTTTAACTTGTGCTGCAGAGAAATGTTAGTGTTCACCACAGTACGTGTGTTTCTCTGTTTTGCCTTTGCATGCGTTAGCCTATCCATTATAAATTATGAACAACTCTCCTCAGTTTGCATTTTTTAAAGTTCAGAGAAAGGCTTTAAATGTTGTAGTGCAAACAAATATGGTGGTCTACAAATATATATTGTTTCAAAACAAAGCATGTTACTTTATAAACAGAGTAGACAGTATTTTTCAGTATTTTCAGAATGTGTCAACCACATCCTTGTAAGCCTTGTAGTCACGAATATTTGATTCTGAACTCACTGTCACACATTTTCTAAATCAAATTTTCTAATCTAAAGGAAGATATGCTGTCTATAACTTTGTCATCTATTTTCTGTATGCTTGAATGCACATTATATGTAAAACAAATGCTAAAAATTAAAGTGTTCATTTACAGTGCTTTTGTATAGTTTTATTCACCTTGCCCAGGTAAGCCTCAGAGATCTCCTTCATCTTAGTGAGGACCATAGAGGAGACCTCTTCAGGGTAGAAGGACTTTATCTCTCCTTTGTACTCCACTTCCATCTTGGGCTTACTACCATCATTGATTACCTTAAAGGGCCAGTGCTTCATGTCAGACTGAACCACAGGGTCATCAAAGCGTCGACCAATCAAGCGCTTGGCATCTGTTGAACCAATAAGATGTATGCAAAAGACAAAATGACAACAAAAAGAAGCACTGCTTTAAAAACTGCTGTTGGTTGCTACTAATAAAAACTTTACAGTATGTACAGTATGTGTCATTTGACTTTTAGTATTACAATTAAATGATCTACACTGCCATCTAATGGAGGACAGTAGCATAAACAAGTGTTAATGTCAAACTTTCATTCTTTTCCCCAAGAAAATATATGAGCTGCCTTACCAAACACTGTGTTGTTGGGGTTCATGGCTACTTGGTTCTTGGCTGCATCTCCGATCAGTCTTTCGGTGTCTGTAAAGGCGACATAGCTGGGGGTTGTTCTGTTCCCCTGGTCATTGGCGATGATCTCCACCTTACCATGCTGGAAGATTCCCACACAGGAGTAGGTGGTGCCCAAATCAATACCCACTGCTGGACCTTTTGACATCTTGCCTGGACCAGATGACCAATGGTGATTTTATTGAAGTATCAGAATGAATCATTGTTAACTTTAATTGAAAATGACACAAAAAGAATGGTTACCACATTGTATAGGCCTATGTAAGCTTACAAATCACACCTTCAATGTGTGTGCTATCATTTTTTATTTTTTATTTATAAACAGTCCTGTACAGACACTTAGTTAAACCTGGAACATTTTAAAACCCTGGTTAAAGAAATCCTAGGTTATCATATTTTACATTGCTCATAATTTGATGTGTGTCTCTCTCTCACAATCTTTCACACTATACATTCCTAAACTGCGGTTAATGCTCTTATTTGCGGTGTCATTGATTGGATGAAAGCAGCGCACCACCTATTTACATGACGGCGCTTCCTTGTATATTTCAAGTGTTTCCTGAATGAATCTTTTGGTCTATAAAATTAAGAATATTATTATATTTTTTTATTAATTATATGTATTTTTTATTTTAGATTATATATATATATATATATATATATATAGAGAGAGAGAGAGAGAGAGAGAGAGAGAGAGAGAGAGAGAGAGAGAGAGAGAGAGAGAGAATAAAAATTATTGCATATTCAACCTGAACAAAAATAATAGGTAGCATGAAATAATATATCAGTAAAAATATTAGTCAGTCTCTAAATAAAATAGGTGTAGACCGAATGGGGCACGTTTCCAGCTATTTGTTCTGCAGTCATGCCACCCTAAACTGTCAGCTGCTTTAGAAAGCACTAGATTGCCTGCTTGGCTACATGCCATGACTGTGTGTAACAGCAACTGTGAAGCTCTGTCAGTGCACACTGCTTACTTAATAATTCTTACTAATCAATTGTTATAATTCATTATAAAGACTGAACATTGTTTTCTTTACTTTTAATAAAACATTGTGAAATGCAAAACCAAGCAGGTCGGAATACAAGGTTGACCTGGAAGTTTTAGTTCTTTGCAGAGCAAATCATACGAATCAAATTTTCTCAGAGGAGCAAAAACAGGCCTGACAAAGGAACAGGTTGTTTTTTTTTTTACAGAAAAGCTGCCGTCATGAGACAAGAGCACATTGGGGAAGTTAAGAGACACAAAGAATCTAGTGCTGAATGGGTCATGTGGCCTGCAAGATCCACATGATTTGCTGTGTCTGCATGTGTGGCAGATGTAAGGGGGCAAAATTACTCTTTAGTTCTTGGAATAAGGGACCACACATAAATATAGACAGATTAAAATGGTGCAATTTTTTAAATTATTATTACAAAACTAAAACTTTAATTCTAATAAATAATACTAAGTAAATATAATTAATGAATTGCCCTGGGATGCACCTAAAGAAGTTTTTACAATATATTATTTACAGTAATTGCAAATAATTTTTTATTTCCCATACAAGCATCTAATAAAGTGTTTACAATATGTAATTTTTTTTATTGTTATTTCATATAGTTTTGATTGCTTTATCACTATTCTAAAATGTGAAAAGGGCAATAATAAAGAACTAGTAGGTGTGTCTAAACTTTAAACGGTGTCCTCCATGCATAAACGTTTTCTCCTTCTAGCACAGGGGTTTTCAAATGATTCCTGGCACTTCCCCAGAAAACTTTGGATATCTTCTTTACCATTTTGGACGTCAAGTTTATAATAATAATAAAAGTTACTGAAGTAAAACATTTTTCTTCTGGGAGTTCCTTTCTGGTGCCATACTTATCACATTGTAAGTTTAGTGTGGTTTTTAGTCTAGAACACACAACATCTCTTATCTGTAACAGTTTGCACATCAGAACAAATGAACAAAAACTTTAATTCAGGACTTTGGAAGTTAAACAGTTAAAATCTAAAACAGACAGAAGCAGACACAACAGAACGTCCAGCCAGGCTGCTTGCAATCAAGCTTCAACGAAAACTTTTACCTTCCTGGAAAAGTTGTATTTGCGAGGTAATGGAGTGTAATGTGTGTCCTTTTTCTCAGCACGGGGTCTGCCCTCGGCCAATACCCTGCTAGAGCTGGTCCTGATGCCTTTTGCACTTCTGTGCTGCTGGACTCAGAGGCAGAAGTCCTGGACTCCTGTGTGTATATAGCCACGGAGGCTGGAGAGATTCCAGCATGAAGTCACCTGACTTCACAGCGCAGAGAAAGTTCCAGACTGCAGATCTCATGTGCTCCAGCCTCGCCAGTTAAAAGTCTGCCATTCAGAGCAAGCACAGCGTGGTAACAACCAACTGCTAACACCAGGGCAGTGTAACACAGAAGACACTTGTTTTCATTCATGGGTTATTCAGTCTTCATTAAGTACGACACAAACTCAATAAGTGCAGTATCCTCATCTTTCCCTTTTTTTTTCTTACAGAATTAAGGAATTTAAGACCTTTTTGTGGTGTTTTTTGCATCAAAATGCCCGGTAGTGCTGTAGCATGCTAGATAAACACATGCTCTCATGAGATAAGTTCACCAGACAGTGTTAAGCGCTGAAACACTTATGAATAAGACATTCTTTAATCCAATCCAAGTTAATCCAAAACAGTGCTCTCAGTATACATGCATCTAACTTTGTATATTATGTTAGGCACTTAGCATAAAAATCTAAATGGAGATTCTTAAACGTCAGAAAATGTTGGTAAGCAACCTTATGGGATGCATTAATTATTTTAAGAGCTGGTTTAGATTCGTTTTTTGCAAGGTGTAAATAAGTTAAAAATTCTGATTGTAACAAAGTACTTATTATACATCAAAGTTTATCACAATTATTGGGTGACAGTCAGGGTTGTAATTTAATTGGCAATTTTAGCCTCAATTAATTTATGTACTACATAAATATTTCTTATAAATGTAAACATATTTACAATTTTTAAGAATTTCTAACAATAATTGTGGTATTTTATTAAAAAAATATATTTCAATTGAAGAGCAAAAGAGGTAGCCCAAATGAATTTATATAATTAAATAAATTATATATTTTATATTTCCTAATTAAAGAAAAATATTTTCTTTAAGATTTTTTTTTTTTTAAATAATAACTTTGGTGTATGATTTAAAAAAAAAAAAACATCAAAATTGATTATAAATATTGGCCAACACGGTTGCATATTTAGCCTAAATTAATTTATATATCTATATAAATAAATACAAATAATAATATTATATATCTATATAAATGAATTACATGTTTTACATTTTCTATTAAATAAAGAAAAATATTTATTTGAGAATTTTCAATATTTACAATAACCTGAGTAACAGGATCAATCCTAAACTTGGCAAATGCAGTCAAAAACTACGTATTTGTAAAAATTAAATGGAATAAGACTTTCTACTAGTCTTCCCATCACGCTTTAGAAAAGGCCCAAAGGATGTCAGTCACTGTGTGCCACAATTTTATGTAAAAAACAAAAAAAAACAAAAAAAAAAATTCTATACATGATTAAATTGTGGAAACAGGGTTTCTCGGCTAATACTAGGATTTTTGTTTTGTAATCAATTTGAGGAAAGAGCCATGCATCATAGCTCAGCTTGAACAGTAAAAGTAATTATTTAGACAAAACGGTACAAAGAGTCATATTCACATTTAAATCGCCACACTTTATTTCACAAAAACATTTAATAGAGCAGTAGACTCTACAGCAGTAGACTAGGCTTGCATGCATGAGTCTATTCTGTATGAAGTGACTCACTAGAAACTGACAGCTTAAATGTCACACAGTAATCTTAAAATAAAACTCTCTCTCCCTCACACCCAACAGTTCATGAATGACATGAACACAGGCCTCATTAAAATGTGCAGATAGATTCATTCATTCCGTTTAACATTGCAGCGTCTATTCATTATTGCTACATTAATTAAAACATAATAAACATGCTGTGCAAAATTCTAAATATAATCCAAACAATAGTGGACAGCATCAAAATTACAGTACCCGTTCCCCAAAAAGTGCTGGTCAGTCATTTCATATTCTTAAAAAACAACTTGAACAGCACTCCCTCACTTATTGCGTCATAGTCTGTCAGTTTTTTTTATAAATAATGACCAAATGTGCAATATTCCATACTCTTATATATTGTGCCTCTTACATAATAAAACCAACGCAGTATGGTCTCAAAGTGAAAGGTGTCCTGGTTCAACGTGCTATTTCTGTTCAGTACATACTTGAGCACTCTACGATTGGTAAGACAACACCACAGCTTCTAGATCTTCTCAGAACTGAGACTGTGTTTCTATTATTATATTGTGCTCTAATGTGACCAATACGCAGGCACCAGATGTTTCTGAGACTGAATAATACTCACAAGTCATATCGCGCTTAGATCAACAGTAAGCGTTGGTAAGCAACCTTATGGGATCTGGTTTAGATTCGGTTTTTTGCAATGTGTCTGCTTTCTGTTTTCTCATCACCATAACACCACAAAATCCAAAAAGTCATATCGCGCTTAGATCAACAGTAAGGATTTCTGCTTTCTGTTTTCTCAGCTGTAGCGCACTATAAAATCCTGAATTTTGAAATTGCATCCTTCACCTTAACATCTCCATAGTCAATATGCTTACATCTGCTGAAAATGTACTCGTCCTCATGCAATCTGTTTGTGTCTTTGTGGGAACTGATTTGGAGAAATTGAGCATCACTTGCTCAATGATGGTTTAAGTTAAAATGGCTTAATTATAGGGTTGTTTCTTACAATCATAAAGTTTTCTCTTCACAAAATGTTAACTGATTGAGTCGAGCGGTGTGGATTACTTGTGGATTATTGTGATGTTTTTATCAGCAGTTTGGACTCTCATTCTGACGGCACCCATTTACTGCACAGGATCCATTGGTGAGCAAGTGTAATGTTAAATTTCCCCGAATCTGTTGTGATGGAGAAACAATCTTATCTACATCTTAAATGGCCTGAGGGTGAGTACATTTTAAATGTCCATTTTTGGATGAACTATTCCTTTAATCAAGTCTTCAGTACTATCGGATATCTGTAAATTCCCAAATGCTCCTTACGTTTTCAAGCACAGTTGGTGTAAAATACATAAAATTCTTATTTGATTATCTTAGAGTGATTAAATTAGCATTTTGAGCTGTTCTCACATAAATTCTGGCACCATATAAATTAAGATCAAATACTGAAGGAACTGTCTGGAAGGAGTCTCTGTACAAAATCCCAGGTTAAAAGCAGCATCATTCTTTAGGATAAAATGAAAGTCCCATTGGAACATAACGTCAGAGTTTCTGTCAACGAAACAGCTTTCTTGGAAATTCCATTTCAGGCCTTTTGGTTTCAGGAGAAAGGTTAAAAGGTTATGCGACAGGCGACCGTTGATATAAAAAGTGGTCCAGGGTGCTTTGCTCTTGCCCTGCATGCCAGGACAGCGACCTTTGCTCCTCCGAAAGTGTCCCTCGAGGCTGAGCGTTTTGCAGTAGTTGTAAAAATTTATTACACTTAACGGTGAACATTTGTTCAGGGTATTATAGTATAGTGATATATATATAGTATATACAGCAGTTACAGGTGCAAAAGTTTTTACTTGGAAACATTGACCAAAGAGTCCCTTCCTCTGCCTCATCCAGCTCGCATTTATTTGATCAATAATACAGAAAAAACAGTATATTGGGTTGAAATATTATTACAACTTAAAATAATGTTTTCTATTAATAGACTGTTTCATAAGCGTAAAAAACAAGCATTTATTATCCTGGGATTCATAGCTAATTTTCAGCATCATTACTCCAGCTTTTCAGTCACACATGTAACATCCGTCCCATGATCATTTAGAAACATTCTGTCTCAATAGTCTGGTTCTATAGTGTTATTATGAGTGTTGGAAACGTTTCTGCTGTCTATATATTTGATGACTAAAAGGTAAAAAAGAACTGTCATTATTCAACAGAAAAAAAAAATTCTAATAATATATATTTCTAATAATTATATTTTCTTTACTATCACTTTTTATCAATTAACACATCCCTGCTGAATAAACGTATTGATTTTATTTTAAAAAAAGAAAGAAAAAAAAAAATTACTGACCCCAAATTACTGACGCAGTAGTGTATATTGTTATGACTTGCACTTGCCAGATAGCAATTATTTTTTATAATGTATTTCAGTTAATGTTACTTTCAAGTAATTAAAAAAATGTCTGTTATTGTTTTATTTTTATAATGTATTTCAGTTAATGTTACTTTCAAGTAATTAAAAAAATGTCTGTTATTGTTTTAGTTTTCATTAACAATAATAACCCTTCCTGTAGAGATCAACTGAATCTACATTACAATGAACCTTACCACTTACACCACATACACACCTGCTGGTAAACTGTATGAGCTGAACCTCGTTCCTGCAGCTGAGTAAAGCTTCTCTGTTCTCCAGCAAGATGGTGGCACACATGAAGAGTTCAAAAGTGAAGTCTGTGTTTATGGCCTGGAGCTCCGTCACAGGTTCATCCTCTGGAGATCACAGACATAAATCAAAATCGTTTGAAATATATTAGTGTTTATCTTTCCCCATTTAGAGTATCCGAAAGGGAATGTAAGACGTAGGGTTAAGGTTTCTTACCCAGGCTGTATTTGCGTGCCAGTCTCTCCTGATATCGAGCCCGATCCACCTGCTGTGAGATGAGCTCCAGGTGATCACAGCTGAGAATCTCAAACAGACGCAGAGCATCGCTGTGCTCAAACTCCCGCTGGAAAGCCAGCAGAAGCCACCTGAATGGAAGACAAAGAGAAAGATTAATGAAGTGACCGAAAGAGAAGAAAAAAATTCAAAGAAAATGGAAACCCACCTGTGACAAAAAGTGATTTTTTCCATGTTGTCTGTGACCAGATGAGAGTGTAGCTGAGGATCCAGCTCTTTCAGTAAAGCAGCTTCCAACTCTGAGAAACAGCATTTGACCAGGATTACCAGCTGTAGAATTATTAGTGCTTATACCAGATCTAAACGGTTTGGAAACTCACCCATTTTGCGATACAGTCCATCAGCACAGAAGTCTTTGGAAAACTTCTCCATGTAGCAGGAGAAGCTCCAGTAAGTGTCCACTTCTGAGTCCAGCACCTCCAGAAAGCGACTGCACAGATCATTCATACCCTGAGCGTAACTTACTTCTGCAGAGGCCAGAGAAACAAACTGATGATCAAGTTAGACATTGATCAATTTAACCACTAGATGTCGCCCTACATCAGCAAACAAAAATCTGATCACAAACAGCCAAATAAAACACCACAAAAAAGATTTCACATGTCTTATTCTCACCAAGGGTGCATTTATGTGCTCAAAAATACAGTAAAACGGCAATATTATCAAATATTATTACAATTTCAAATAACTGCTTTCTATTTTAATATATTGTACATTTATTTTCAGCAGGCATTACCAGTCTTCAGTATCATATGATCCTTCAGAAATCATTCTGATTTGCTTATAAATAATGAAAACTGCTGCTTGCTTAATATTTTTGTGATCTCTTTTTCAAGATTCTTTTATACATTTCTTTACTGTCATTGTAAACAATTTATTGTATCTTTGCTAAATTAAAGTATTAATTTTATTGACCCAGTATTGTATTTACAACCACGTACCTGGGTGATAAGCAGCATATGTGATTAGGATATCTCTCAAGACAAGTAGGTTACCCAAACCTTCATTCCTGTGACGAAACACAAGTGATTAGAAACCTTTCTGCAGGCAAAAGACTCATTTCATTTAATAGAAGCATTTTAACAGGAGTAGAAACAACTTTAAGCACTGTATGATTGTGTCAAAGTTGTTTTTACTCTGTTAAAACACTCCCATTCAATTCAAATTAAATTATCATTTTATATTTTAAAATTTGGTCTATTGTTATCAGAAAAAGATGACTGGTATGTAGAAAGTTTGTGTTTGTTGTTGCAGCAGCAACAAAATAGGCTAATTTTATATTAGTTTATAATAAACCATTTCCTTTTAAATAAGAGAACCATTCTTTTATTTGAAAAGTTTCCAAAGCTTAATATGCTATGACCTATATTTGAAAGTAATCAGCTTGAAAAGTATTAAGCACCCATATTCTTTTTAACATATCATTTATACTTTTTAAACATCTTTATGTTTTATGTGTAATTATTCTGCATGCCTATATTACCCATTTATGTAATTATAGCATGACTGTTTAGATGCCAACATTTCTGCTTTTATTTTGAATTTGTATGCACTTGGATACTGAAGCATGCTTTCAAAGTGAGCGAGTTGACTGTACTCAAAACTAGTTACTGTTTAACCGCAGTAAAATGATGAGACAGACTCCTGGGTGTTATTTACGTTGAGCTCCAAGGTTGTTTGATAAATTGGTGTGGCAATGACATGTTTGCTTTGCGCTGGCAGCTCACATTAGTGATGCAAAAATGAGGCAACTCCTTGTGGTTTGTTTAAACAAGCATGAGAAAGATATGACTGACTATCTACTTTCTTCAGCAGAAATAAAGAATACTGAGGAACTCTGTTATTTGACAAAAGAAACCTATACTGTGCAAGAACATGGGTTGTACATCAAGATAGAAATTATTTATTTAGCCATAAAGATGAATAATTAAACACGGAAATAAAAACAAGGAACAAGGAAGTCTTTTCTTCAAGGAACTGAGCAGACATAATAAATTAAACAGGCATACTTGAGGTCTGCAGGGTGGTAATGAGCTCATTAACAATATGTAAACAATAAGAGCCAACAAAATATATTTTCTTCACCCTCTTGCAACTTACTATAAGGATTTGTTAATATATAACATTTTCAGAAGTTCTTGAAGGGTTTTGAACTTAAGTGCTTTTCCACTATTCCATGACTGGCATTTTCTTTATTTAGCACATTAAAATGCACAAATTAAACAGGTCTCACCGGTAGTATGGAAGATCTCGATCGGTTCGGGGAACATCTTTGTCAATGATGCGTATGGCCTCCTGAAGCTCTTCCAGGTCAAAGGTTACCCGTTCAAATAGCACCTGCACATTAAAGTCGGCATGAAATCAACATGGATCCGACTTACCTTCTTATAGTCTTCCTGGTATTTTGTGAAAGCTTTTCTCTTTGTAATCTGTATGCATTTCTTTCTCCTGTGCAACAAGACAAGATATTTTGCAAACAGGTTCAGTTCTCATTGACTTTTTTTGTCCATACTATGCAAGTCAATGGGAACCAAAACGGTTGTGTTACTGATATATCTTCTTTTGTGTTCAGCAGAAAAAAGAAAGTCATACAGGTTTGGAACGACATGACGGGGAGTAAATAATGGCAGAATTTTAATTTTTGGCTGAACTATCGTCGTTTTAAGCAGGTAGTTTTACCTGAGCCTGCAGTTGCAGAAAGGACATCTTCTCTCTGGCCTCTTCTGACTCATACTGGTGTTTTTTCTGCTCTCTGTCCTGCCTTTGGTCGAAAAACTTCACTGCTGTCAACAGTTCAGCTGAAAAATAAAATAAAATAAATGGAAATAGAGAGAAAATACTATTTATTTATTATTACTTGTGGTTTAACATCACCACAACTTGTCAGTTCCATATATACCAGAGGTTTTTAATATCAAGGCTGAACATTTTATTGCAGGTAGTAAGAGCTGATAAGGGGTAACCGTTACATATTAAAAGTGTTTGTTCTGCTCAGGAATATAATTTACCATCAGTGCCATTAAGACGTAGACGAACGGCTCCAGGAAGCAGCTGTTGCCACTTCCTCTTCATGACCTGATAGCGTACCGTCATCTGCTCCAGCAGTAGGGGGCGCTCCAGAGCCGTAGAGCTGCAGGGGTACATGCCAAACAGAAAACGCCATACCAGACCACGTTCATCAGGCGACACGCCACCTGAATCACACAAACAGAACACAAATCACTCATATGAAGATAATATACTAAGAACACATACATGGCTTGGGATGTGCTATTTCACAATGGGCCCTTTTCACAGACTGTAATGACGTGTTTACAGTCACTAACAAATATTTAAACAAATACAATGGCTGAGGATTGTGGATTTTTTTCTTTTGCTATTGGAGCAAATGTGATGCATTAGTGTTTCAAATACAATGGCTGAGGATTGTGGATTTTTTTCTTTTGCTATTGGAGCAAATGTGAACGTAATTATATTTGATGTAGTTTTCGCTCACCACTAAAGAAGTTTACCCAACTCTGACAACTTCTTCTTCTGAGAACCCTGGGAATGTTAAAATGGTTGATGACAGTTCCTTTTTATTGACAAGTTTACTGACTACTTTTGAGAGCTGTAATTTACAGAAAATTATAAAAAAAAAAAATAATAATAAAGAAAAATAAAAATGTAATGCTTTACAGAAAGAGAAAAATATTAATAATAAAATTAAATTAAGTAGGCTTTTTTTCTGTTGAAGCAAGCAGGGTTATTATAGTTAAAAAACTAAAGCAATAAAAAAAATTGACAAAAAATAAACGTAAAATATAAAAAACCTTTTATTCCAGGCAAATTTTCTCATTTTAATTTAGTTTAATCGTATAGGCCTATTAAAAATAATTAAAAGTAAAACTGAAATAAAGCATATAGATAGATAGATAGATAGATAGATAGATAGATAGATAGATAGATAGATAGATAGATAGATAGATAGACTACTAAAATTGACATAACCAAACAAAATACTAAAATCAATACAAATTTACAAAAATCTTATCTAAAATTAAAATGAAAATTGAAAATGTAAAGGAAAAAAGATTCAAAATATACAAACTATGATTGTATCTTAATGTTTCTAGAATAACGCTTGTTTTTATTATAATGCTTAAAACAAACAAACAAATAAACAAACAAACAAAAAAAAACACCCCCAGTAACATCACCGTTTAAAGCTGTTAACTGATAACTCGCTTACAAAGGATTGTTAATTGATTTTGTCAGTGTCCTTAAATACAATTGATTGGAAAGCCAATGCATTAGCGTTAAATGAATAAACAGTTTAAACAAATGTAAAGACTAAACAAACAGCGTCATCACATTTAATTGCATCACTTAAGAGGAATGTGTTACACCAGAGAGAACAAGTCAAACCTCAGCGGGCATCCACATCACATTAGCATTAGCAATTCAGCATTTCACAATGAGCTGGCACAGTCAGGGCAGAGAGAGTTTGAGGGTCCACACAGAACAAAACAACCTCTAATCCCCTTCTGTATCAGCTTTATACCCTTCTTACAAAGCTGATTATGTAATTTGTTCGCTTTGCAAAAATTTTCATGTCATCGAATAAGAGGAATGCGTTTTGGAGATGAGAGGCCTTCACACGCACAGCAGAAGATACACTGAAGGATTGTTGTTGAAGGTCTGTGCTGGAAAATCGGTCCAGCTTTGAATCATGTCGTATGTGTTTAAACATTACTGATGTAGTCAGGTTTACATCACACTCTTGTGCCACATGCTTGTGTTGTAAGTTTAGGGAGTGTTGCTGAATGTTAAGCTTCAAATGTGAGTTGATCTCATGAACGCTAATAGGTGCAGATCTGAGTTACTTTATAGACCCACTGAATGGATTACAACAAGGCCATTAAAAAAAGGAAATAAATAAAACAAATAAATAATAATACAAAATTTCATCACTTAAATAAAACAACACAGCTGCTAAAGTAGACTAGAGTCCCAAATTTTTTAGACCATTTTAAATTCTACTTATAAAAATTGTCGAAAAACAAAGATTTTACTATTTCTTTAAATATTTAAATTAAAATGTATTCACCTTCAGGCCATCCAGATTTGGAGAAATTTAGCATCGCATCACTTGCTCACAAGTAGATCCTTTGCAGTGAATGGGTGCCGCCAGAATGAGAGTTCAAAACATCACAATAACACACAAGTAATCAACACGACTCCAGTCCACCAATTAATGAATTGTGAAGTCAAAAGCTGCGTGTTTGTGTTTCATACAAACAAACCTATCATTAAGATGTTTTTAACTTCAAACCATTGCTTCCAGCTAAAATTCAAGTCATAGTGAAAAAGTCATCTTGCTTGAATTAGGAGAGAAATATACACAGATCAAGCACTGCTGTTTGGACACTCATTCTGATGGCACCCATTCACTGCAGAGGATCCATTGGTGAGCAAGCAATGCTATCTGTTTAGATAAAGAAACAAACTCATCTACATCTTAGATGGCCTAAGGTTGAGCTGCTAGTACATTTTAGACCTGCGTACAAGAGGCTCAGGGATAGTTTAATTGCTCTAATAACTGACATGGCTAATTTGCAGACATCAGAGTATAAGAATTTGATAGAAAAATTAAACACACCTACTGATACAAGATCTACTACTCCAATGTGAAACTATGACAGCCGCTTGTGAAAGGTTGCCTCTACAGTCTTGTTTGACTCTAAAAGAGAATTGCATTCAACTACAACCACTACATCTTTAGTATGACTAATCCTGTTAGCATGAATCTTATGATTGTAGTTCTACACAGCACGGATTCTATAGCTTTCACTATTACTAAGAGGCCATTCTTCATCTGTTTGTTGGAACAAATCACTTGACCAGCACTTGAAAAGAAGAGGACCTTTGAATGAGCCAGTAATTCCAGGCAGTCATCCTGCTGTTTTATATGTAAATTACTTCCTTTTAAATATAATAAAATGCTCAATTGCTAGAGATGACAGCATCAGCAAATACACAAACACATTTGTTTGTTTATAATACTAGGGATTTCCACTGACATCTGTTGTTTTTATTTTGACCTAATTATTGTATTACAATTATTTTTTTCCCTAAACCTAACACTCACAGAAGCCCTTCTGCATTTATATTTTCATTAAGACAAATTTAATTTATGTATAATAAGCCATTTATCAAAATTTGGCACAAAAAAACAAGGAGTTTATAATAAGTTTCTCAATTTGAAATCAATCTTACAGGCATCAAGCAAGACAAATATGATTCTACTGGATCAACTAAAATTACTTTTTTCATGATTTATACTTTAAGATCTTAAATAGAATCAGTAGTGGAATTGGCAAATTTTTAATGTGAAAAAATCCCATAGAAATGAAAATCTGTAACTCTGACTTAAAGACGCTGTTGTGACAACTTAACCCACTACTGGATGAGCTGTAAGTGTTGAAATTTTTGTAGTAAATTGTCATCCCCTATCATCATCTCCATCCATAATCAGTCAAGAAATTATTCTTTCTTACCTGAAAATTGCCTTTTGTCCTGTAAATCTTTTAAATGTACACATTATATTTGACCTACAACTTATAGGCTGCTGCACTGCAAAAAAATATATTTTCTTACTTAGTATTTTGTCTTGTTTTCTAGGCTATAAAAATCTGAAAAATCTTGAATCAAGATGAATTTACTTTACAAGTAAAATTACTGAAGGCATTATGTCTTGTTTTCTGAAAAAAGAAAAATATATATAAATTTGTGTTAGCTTTTCCTTAAAAAATATCTGGCAACAGGGCAAGAAAAAAATATTGTTAAATTAAATTGATTTTCTCACCCCACTTGGAGATATTTTTTTTATATTTTACCTATAATAGAAAAAAAGACAAAAACACTAAGATATATATATATATATATATATAAAAAAATAGACAAAATATATACTAATATATATATATATATATATATATATATATATATATATATATATATATATATATATATAATATATATATATATATATATATATATATATTTTTTTTTTTTTTGCAGTGTGTCACGTTAGGAGGCTGGTGATAATGTTTAACAGTGATTCATTTCTAGTGTCTTAATCTGTTCAAACAATATTAGTAAGTAGGCTATTACCGTTTTTAAATATATGCATCCTGAGCCTGGATTCGTCCACGCGCCCCTCTGCGTCCATCACTCCCGGCAGCGAGATGCGCGCGCAGGCAGACTCAGGTGAGGTCACAGGTGCGACGGACCGACAGATGCCTTTATTCCCCGCAGAAACGCTGCTCTTTAATCCCTTAAACTTTCCAACGGGTCCATTACTATCCAGACGGGTTTTTCCTGTCCCTTCTACATGTGATTCTTCACAAGATGCGATCATTTTGTTAAATAATTTGAAAACTCTTTTTCTCAGGCATTGAAGTTTTCGTGAGGTCACGAGGCGATACAATCCTCAGGTAAAAAGTTTTAGGTGGTGTTTCACTAGAAAGCTCACTGTAGACGCAGGAGAAAGTGTTTTGATAGTGAGCACACCCCACCTCCCTGTCATATGACTCTCTCTCTCTCACACTCTCTCTCACACTCTCTCTCACACTCTCTCTCTCTCTCTCTCTCTCTCTCTCTCTCTCTCTCTCTCTCTCTCTCTCTCTCTCTCTCTCTCTCTCTCTCTCTCTCTCTCTCTCTCTCTCTCTCACTCAAAGCTTATCTCAGGCCCCCGGAGCTGAAACCACTGTGGCCAGAAAGGTCAACGCCTCCCCCTTGTGGTGAGTCGCTTTTCCACTTTTTTTCTTTAGAAATGCTTTAATGTTGTTTATGAGAAACTAATTCAAACCGTCACTTTCTGACCAAATTACTACATAATCCATAATAACGCTTCCTCCAGTGACCTGTTGTCCTCTCCACCAACGTTTGTTTAGAGCTGTTGTAAACTGATTTCTCTTAAACAGTGCTTTGTCTGAGCATATTTCTCTCTTGGTTCAAACAAGTTGACTGTGGATGATTTTTATTGATTTATTGATTTATTTATTTATTAGTCAGCTGTTTGGACTCTCATTCTGATGGCACCCATTCACTGCAGAGATGGATTGGTGAGCAAGTGATGTAAAGAAAAAAAAAAAAATTCAAAACTGTTCCAATAAAGAAACAAACTCATCTACATCTGAATGACCTGAGGGTGAGTAAACATTCAGCACATTTTCATTTTTGTGTGAACTATACCTTTAAATATGCATTAAATTAAATACACTTAGTATATCACAACTTAAATAAATGTGTAAACACACGGTGTTAGATGAGGTTAACAAAGACTTTAATAATAATAATAATAATCACAATAATAGTTATAAAATAATATGTAATACAATAATATAATTATAATATAAAATATTCATCATCATCCTACAACTGGTAAAATAATGAGACAGAAAACTGAAGAAACTTCTCTATGCCCATTTCCATTGTTTTTAATGTTCACATACACCTCCCAGCGAACAGGTTTTGCTGTTAACACCTACTGCATGTCAAAAAATGTTTTTCGCCCAAAGCCACTGATAGATTCTAACTGACGTTTAACAAATCTGTTGGTGACTAAACCGCAACTTACTGGTTTCAGCAATTATGGTATGTGCTGTAGGACCACATGGGTTTCAGTATAAATATCAAACCTCATACGAAAGTGGTACACAAGTGCATTTTATGTTGAAAAAAAAAAAAACCTTTTCTTCTGTCATCCCTGGTACAACTTAACAGAAAAAAGTTTCCTGTGAAATGAATGTAGCGACGGCTCGTCGTCTAAAGACCCGGGTAGAACACCGAGTGGGAGCAGTAATGCGCACACAATGATTCAGATCTTTCACAGTTATTAAACTGAAAAACTGAAGGGTGTTTTGAATATGATTCGAAGATATATTGTGTTTTTCATTTTCTTGTGTATTTTCCACTAAAGCACTGTGCTATACTTTACCTCTCTGAATGCACTAGATGTTTTTATTCAGTAAATACATTTTATTTACTATAGTTCAAAGGTTTTGGCTCTGTAATATTATATATAAATTTCTTTTCTTTTTTTTTTGTAAGAAGTCTCTAATATTTGCCAAGGTTGCATTTTTTGGTCAAAAATTCAGTAAAACTGTAATATCGTGAATGTTATCACAATTTAAAATGACTGTTTTCTATTCAGTATATTTAAAAATATAATGTATTCCTGTGATGCAAAGCTGGATTTTCAGCATCATTTCTCCAGTCTTCATTGTCACATAATCCTTCAGAAATGTGTGTACTGTTTCTTTCTCTTTCATTTATTTTGATAATTTTTAAATGTAACACTTTAAATTAATTTATATATTTACTATCTTTCTTCCCCTTATTAATTTTTATAAATATTGTAAATATATTATAATAAATATGTATATATATATATATATATATATATATATATATATATCTTCATGAATTGTCAATTTAAGCACTTTGGATCATCATTGTTTTTATCATATGTGCTATATAAATAAACTTGTCTTGCATAAAGGAAACAGGAGTTAGATTTAATGAGGAGAAAAAAGTGCAACCAAAGTCATAAATATAAATACAACAACTTTAGACAATAAAACAATTAAAACAAGAAATAGGAAAAACAAGTATACTCTGGATTCACCCTCCACTTCACCTGAAAAAAAAAGGAAAAAAGAGAAATAATAAACAACTATAGAAACTTAGAAATGATCTAAATCAGGGGTGTCAAACTCAGTTCCTGGAGGGCCGGAGCCCTGCAGAGTTTAGTTCCAACCCTGCTCCAACATACATACCATGTATTTTTCAAATAAGCCTGAAGGAAGCAATTATCTGGACCACCAATAATATAATTTGTACCAAAACACAAAGCAGGGCTGTGGCCTTCCAAGAATTAAGTTTGACACCCCTGATCTAAATGATAATTTGTACCAAAACACAAAAGTTCCACTGTCCTGCTAGAAATTGATGCAACATTATCCTTACCTGTCTTATTGAAGGTACACAGTGGGCTGCCCTTAGTCACATTCTCAGTCCTAAAATGTACAAACAGTCGAGTCCCAGTCCCATAGTACTGCTCATGTGTGCCATTAATTCTGCACAAGTAATTACAGTAGAATCTGCCAGTGTCATTGAGCTCTAGGGATGTCAGGGTAAAGCTCTGGCGCCAGTGGCTTTCTTTTTTGTCTTCAGAATGTCTCCCGCTAAACTGAGTGAGTTTGTTGATGCTGACATATTTCCCATGTCTGTTCTTGATGTACCAGTTTACTAAACACTTAGCTTCCTGAATGTCTCCTTGAGTCTGGCAGTGTATGGTGATGTTTTCTCCGGGTGTGCTGTACACTTCACCTGGCCACTGCTTTACCCAGTTTTGAGTGTGAGCCTTTCCTGCGACAAAGAACACACATTTTATGCTTCTCACAGATAAAGAGATTTAAGTCAATTAATCTTGGTGAGCAAAGAGTCAGCAATCATGTGAGCTCATATTAGCACTGATAATGAAAGAAGACACTTCGTCATCTTAAAACAAGATCGTTTAACACATCAGTGTTCACTGGATTAATGCTGACATGTGACAGATCACATAATTTTTTACTTAAAATGCACTTATGGAAACAATTAAGTGCATATTATTGTGCATAATTAAAAATTATAATAATTTGTTATTTACAGGGTTTACAAATTTGAGACCGCTAGTAAAATGATTCTATGAAAGGATTTATTTTAATTGTTTTTTTAGATAAGAAAATTAATTTAATTTAAATTAAATAATTTAAGAGAAATTCCTTTCGTAAATTCGAACAATAGGCCCAAAAATACAAATCAAAAATAAATCATCTAACATAAAAAAAAAAAAATAAAACAAAAACATAATAACACATATAGAATAGCTAAACTTAAACATCATAAAATATCAAGGACTATTTTGAGCAATATAGTGGGAAAAAAAGTACGCATTTTGGCCCATATATACATTTTAAGCTTAAAGCTTTTAGCTGATATGATAAAATATAATGCAAACAGAAACACAAGACTGAAAATGAGAGTAAATGTGTTACCTGAGGAGTAAAAAGCAAAGAAGACAGCAGCAAATATGACATCATGGAAAAGCATATCTCTGTCTATAAATTTGAAAAACAATGATCTTTTACATTAGCAATGGATCAAATGCCATTTTCTGTTGCTTATTAGATACAACATCACTTAATTCACTTTTTTTTGAAAAACTTGTATGAACTTATTCATGACATGCTGAAATACTGAAACAAGAAAGCATCATATTTTGCAAAATGATATAATATAAGTTTTGCCAGTCCTGTATTGTCATTTTGGGTGATCACGATCATTAACAACTTTGAAAATAAATGCAATATCATTTTGTTTGGCCTCGTGTGACTTACCTCGGAGCTGCTCAGAGATCTGCGGCTTCCTTCAGTATTGTTGTTCCTATCAAAACCTGAATCTGTTTACATATCAGACAGCGAGGGGTTTTTCACACATCTGTCACGGTCTCATTTCCTGTGCTGTACATATTCAGAAATAATGAAGGTCTCACCTGCAAGTTACAGACATGAATTCATTTAGAATTTATTATTTTTCATGCAAAGTCTGTGTTGGCCAAAGGTTAAACCTTTGCATATTTTTGCATGCAGATATAATACAGTTTTTACCAACTGCTTACACACAAAATCTTTTCATGTCACACGATTTTTGAAACCTCTCACTCAAAGTGCAAAACTACATGCCAAATCTTCAAAACCATAAGCTATTTCTCAGCCTTTGACTCAGTTATCAATTGCATAAAACACTTTTTTCAAAACACTACACACAATTCTCTACCTAAAACACAAAGATCTATCAGGAAGTGACTTGCTTTCCTTTTCCAAACACAACCAATCAAAATGCTACACTTATTCACCAGGTCACACAGACACTCCTCACATGTGCAAACACTAATTGCTTAACTGATCACTAACCAATCACTGCTGTACTTTACAGTAGTATAGATAGGCCTATAAATAGGTCAAAGATTACCCGTTTTGAACAATGGATGCTAACAATGAACAGAGAGCAAGAGGAGTAGGAGGAAGAGGCAGGGGACAACGAGGACAAATACCAAGAGAAGCAGGAGGAAGGGGAAGAGGAAGAGGAAGAAGAGGACGATGGCAAATAAGAGAAGGAAGGAGAGCCATCTCTGATGAGATTAGGGCAACACTTGTTGATCATGTAATCAACCACGTTTTGACCATGAGAGATTGAGTCGATTTACAGTGGCGTCCGTAATTCGAACTTTCAGAAATGAGAACAGGTATGCAACTATCTAATGACTATTTTAGCATTATAGTAATGTACTGTAAAATACGTATGACTGCATAGTATTGCATAAACATATGTAACTCTAAGCCATCCATTTACTGCACTGCATTGAATGAATATGGTTGGTTATCATGCTGTATTACATTTTTTTGTAAATGGTTTACAGTTCCTGTGCTGAACACACACTGTGTTTGAATTCTGTACAGAGTGGAAAGGCAAAGACAACATCGAGGACGAGGACGCTTGTTTACAGATGTACAAGAGACTGCAATTATAAATATGGTTTTGCCCAACAATGCAATTAGGATTCGAGAGATAAGAGAGCATATCTTGAATAATGACACCCTATTCAACAACATCAGTGCTGTAAGCCTGTCGACCATACAACGCATCCTCCAACGGCACCAAGTGAGGATGAAACAACTTTATAAGGTGCCATTTGAGAGAAACTCTGACAGAGTCAAGAATGTATGCAACACTCCTTCCAGTACTTCAGACATACCATATTTACTCATCTGTATATAATTTTGTCTGTTATAGAGAGTATTGGAGATGGATGCCCATGTAATTCGCCACAAATTTATTTATGTGGATGAGGTTGGCTTCAACCTCACCAAAACCAGGCCCCACCAACTAATGTCCCTGGACAGCGTGGGGGTAATATAACCATGTGTGCTGCCATCACTCAAAACGGGGTCCTCCATCACAATGCCACACTGGGTCCATACAACACCGGCCATATACTCACTTTTCTGGATGCAATTCACACAATGCTTGTCCCTGATCCAGATCAGGCGCCTGCTAGATTTGTGGTTATATGGGACAATGTTAGTTTTAAAAGTGCTGTTCTGGTCCAAAATTGGTTTGCCACCCATCCACAATTTGTAGTTTTGTACCTACCCCCATATTCACCTTTCTAAATCCCATAGAGGAATTCTTCTCAGTCTGGTGCTGGAAAGTGTATGATTGCCAACCCTTTGCCCGCATGCCGCTTCTCCAGGTAAAGGAGGACGCATGTGGGGATATAGAGGTGGCCTCTATCCAAGGTTGGATACGCCATGCTAGGAGATACTTCCCTCGATGTTTGGCAAGAGAAAACGTATCTTGTGATGTGGACGAAGTATTGTGGCCAGACCCAGCTCGGAGAAGAGATGAAGCTTAGCACTGGGGACTGCAACCCCCCCCCCCCCCCCCGCCATTTCCTGGACCGGGACCCCACACACAATTTACTGTATTCTACTGTAAAGAATATACTATTGGTTTACATGTTTATAGTTTTGTTGTATGCTAATGTATACAACAGTAATGTTTGGCCTAATAAATATTTTCTGTTTCTACATTGCATTGGCATTTCTGGTGTACTTGTTACCCCTCTCAGCAGATTACTTTCACTGTAGAACATTGTATTGAAATGTAGATATAAGCCTATGAAAGACCAAAGAGCTTTAGTTTTAGAACAGCAGTGTTTACATGGTATATCCAAAAATTTATTATTATGAAAGAATTGTTTGCCATTTGATGCAAATGCTTCATTCTGACATGTGTTTGTGGCATTTTGAATACAGTGTTGCATTTTGAGAATTGTGTGTAGAGTTTTGAAAAAAGGAGACTTAGTTTTGAAAATGTAAGCAATTGGTAAAAACTGTAATATTAATAAAAAAGAATGACTTTTGTTTTTCTATGCAATGGGTTGTTAGGTGGTTACAGGAAATCTGTGATGTGACAATGACATGCATGTGTTGCATGAAACAGAACAGTACAGCTAATGGTCATATTCATGAGATGTTTCTATTGTTATTTTTTATTTTTATCTTTTGCAATGTTTTTTGTGTGTTTTTTTTTATGTCAGTAACAACAGCCAGAGCACTACTGTATTTTGTTTATGTTATCAGTTCATCACTATCAGTGCAGGTCTAGGATGCTTAGAAATGGGGGAAAAAACGTGTGATATCTCCCATTCTACCAGTTTATTGGATGCTTTGAATTATGCTTTAATTTTTGTCTTTTTTTAATTTTCTTACTGAATCCAACCATTGCCTCAAAAATATCTCATAATATCTCCTTTTATGTTTCACAGATGAAAGTAAGTCATGCAGCTTTGGATCGACATGAGTAAATTATGACATGATTCCAGATTAATTCCAGGTAAACAATCCCTTTAAAGCAGGGGTCACCAGACTATGTCCTGAGGAGTTTAGCTCCAACCATGATTAAACACCAGCTAATCAAGGTCTTACATGGAATATACATACAATATACTAGGTATACATGAAACTTCTAGGCAGGTGTGTGTGAGGCAAGTTGGAGCTAAACTCTGCAGAACACCAGTTTTTGTGATCCCTGTTTTAGAGTGAATATAAAATTTCTAACCACATATAAATCATATGATGATCCAGTCATAGATTTAAAAAAAATAACTACTTTGTTAAGTTTAGTATTTAATCTGGAAATATGAAGACGTGCTTTTCTTCCCAGGCTGAATCTGTATGAATCAAATGTAGAACATATCTGTAGTAAATACATTGATTCCAGGGTATCAATTATAGTAATGAACTAATAAGTAAAGAACATTTTCAATACATGACACAGAATTACTTAATTATATGGCTTTAAACCTCTTGATTGATTCAAAATATGGTTAGGGCTTCATTAAAAGGACTTGATTAGTTTGCACAGTCGGTCACTAGATGGCACCCATGAATTTATTTTCATACTAGTTTGTCAATTTGAAGGAAATGTGACACTGTTAGTTGACAAATGTTAGTTGTACATAAGGGAGATTTAGATGCTATTGCAGATCTGTCACAAGACATGAAGTGTAGCCTATATAAGAATGTTCTCTTGTAGTCCCTTCTGCTTTTGGATGTCTTTTGAAAATAGCAATGTTCGTTATCTAAATGTGATTTCTTTCCACAGTAAAAAAAAAAAAAAAAAGCACGCTGATTAAGTGCCAAATGACAAAGGCAGCCTTTGACTGGGTGAGACCATTTCCTGTTTTGCTTCCTACCATTCAACAGCCAATCCCATACTGCAGACTGCATACTGTGTGTGTACCAATCAAAACATCCATTTTAAATTAATCTAAGGCCACTTCCTGATTTCCCTGGGGGTCCAAAAACCACACAATGCACAGTATTAGAGCCAACTAATCTTCTTGGCTAGTTTATTGCAAATGCTTTTTTATGATACACTCTCAGAAGAATAAGAAAAATGTGAAACATGTCAAAAAGCACAAAAGCTAAAATTAGTCTTTTTTCACAAATTTTTTTTTTTGCCCTATTTACCCCTAAATTATAGCCCCTCCCCCCTAAAATGACTAGCACAACCCCCCCCACCACCCCACCCCACCCCCACACACACACACGAATTAACAGTGCCCCTAAGGTGACATGGTCGGTTTGGGGGCAGCTGTGGCCTAATGGTTAGAGAGTTGGGACTTGTAACCCGAAGGTTGCAGGTTCGAGTCTCGTGCTGGCAGGAGTTGTAGGTGGGAGGGAGTTAATGAACAGCGCTCTCTTCCTCTGAACTCAATACCCATGGCTGAAGTGCCCTTGAGCAAGGCACTGAACCCCCAGTTGCTCCCCGGGTGCTGGATGTATAGCTCCCCACTGCTCACTTCTCACTGCTGTGTGTGTGCACTTGGATGGGTTAAATACTGAGTAAGGGTTACCATACTTGGCAAATGTCACGACTTTCACTTTTACTTACTTAGTTTTGTCGTGGCCACGACATAACTCGTGGGAACGTGATATTATGTCGTGGCCATGAGATAATTTTGTGAGGTATGGACATCCTTATGTCGTGGCCTACAGATGTTATGTTGAGGGAACGACATGTTTTTCTCGTGGCCACGAGTTTAATGCGTAATCAAACCTGCGTGACCATAGCAACCCAGGATTATCAGAGATGTATTCATTAATATTTTATTTTTTTTGAATTAATGTAAATTAAATTATTTATTATAGAAAATATTTCATTATTAAATTATAATATTAACCATAGGCCTTGGATACCGGGCTGTATTAGAAGTTTATCATAAATAAATGTTACATCAAGTACATATATATATGTACTTGATGTAACATTTATTTATATATATAAAGCTTTAATATATATATTATCCACCTAAAGCCTTGTAAGTCCATTAACTGGTCGTCTTTTCCCCGTAATATTTGTATATTATTATTATTACTATTATTATCCTATTATTATTGGGTTATATTTTTATATTTGTTTTATATTCACATTTTCCTTCAATTCGATCTCTTTACTAAACATTATATACCTTTGTAAATAATAGCTTACTGTAAATGCTCGACATGCCTATAAAGCTTTGATTATGCTGACTGGAATTTTTAATAAATAAAGTTTTGACTTTATGATTGTATTTATGACCATGTGTGATGATAAATGAACAAACACAAACCCCTATTAATCAAACATTTTTAATATATATATAATATATATATATATATATATAGATATATATATATATATTATATATATAATATAGATATATTTATTAGGCTATTATTATTATTATACCCTTACTGGGGGCTGAGCCCCTAAAATGAAAATCCTAGAATTGCCCCTCATTATTGGTTATCAACAAATGGATAAGAGGCTCCTTTTTCCAGGGCTTGGGTTTCTGTCTGTGTGTGTGTGTGTGTGTGTGTGTGTGTGTGTGTGTAATCACTTTAAGTTTTGATTTCTGTTGTAACTGTTGACTTTATACTTTCTTTTCTTGTTACTTTAATAAACCTGTATTCTTGCGTGTGGCTTCACAGTTAATTGTTACACCGCTTTGAGCCATGCGGGTTGTAACAGTAGCTTTTAAAAAAGATATCGCCCCCAGTAACAGTTTGCACTTTTTTTTATGAGAGTGAACGTTCTGAAAATTCAGCATCGCGTTAGTTCAGTCAGGCCACGTTAGTCACGCTTGCATCAGCCAACAGTCAGCTGTTGTACCAATCCAGTCCTGACACCATCAACATGCGGTCTATTTAATTTCCCATTCTTCAGCGTCTTCTTCTGTCGCATCGCTGCTTAAAATTAACTCCCTCCTCCAACCCCAACTCCACCAACTAAACCTGTAATCCAATCTAACTTTGTTCTTTCTTTACAGTCTCTTCATTGGAAGCAGTCTCTATCACATTTCGTTTACAACTCATGTAATTGTGAATTGTAATTATGTATGCATATAATGGTTCTGTTCTGTACCAGGGGGGTTTGTCTTGCTGCTCTCCCCGCTCTGTCCAAGCATGGCTGCATGGACAGGCATGTGGAGTCTTGCCCAGAACATAACCGGTCCGCCAACACTAACTGTATGCAATGTAATTGTCATAAATATACTTGACAGAAGTGGTCCTGATTGAAATATAAATATGTTGATAGTTCAAACAATGCAATCTTACAGAAGTTTATACAGTGGTATCTATTTGAATATGTGCCATATAGGCGTTTTTTTTTAAGGTTTTTTTTTTTTATTAGTTTTCATAATTACAAGGAGGGGCTCAAGAAATTATGATTCTTGTGTTTATTCCTATATGTGCTGCTAATATCACACAATTTGGAATTTTTGGAGTGCTCAATTTAGTCACAGAATTTCATAGTGAAACTACCTGGAGACAATTTATATATGAACTTCTATACTTTCACTTTCATTTCCGGAGAAAGAAAAGAAGTTTCAGAAGCTTTACATGCACAGGATAAGGCTCTGAGTTGGGCAATAAATACATACAACAAAATATATACATTACTGAATCCAACCATTGCCTCAAAAATATCTCATAATATCTCCTTTTATGTTTCACAGATGAAAGTAAGTCATGCAGCTTTGGATCGACATGAGTAAATTATGACATGATTCCAGATTAATTCCAGGTAAACAATCCCTTTAAAGCAGGGGTCACCAGACTATGTCCTGAGGAGTTTAGCTCCAACCATGATTAAACACCAGCTAATCAAGGTCTTACATGGAATATACATACAATATACTAGGTATACATGAAACTTCTAGGCAGGTGTGTTGAGGCAAGTTGGAGATAAATTCTGCAGAACACCAGTTTTGTGATCCCTGTTTTAGAGTGAATATAAAATTTCTAACCACATATAAATCATATGATGATCCAGTCATAGATTTAAAAAAAATAACTACTTTGTTAAGTTTAGTATTTAATCTGGAAATATGAAGACGTGCTTTTCTTCCCAGGCTGAATCTGTATGAATCAAATGTAGAACATATCTGTAGTAAATACATTGATTCCAGGGTATCAATTATAGTAATGAACTAATAAAGTAAAGAACATTTTCAATACATGACACAGAATTACTTAATTATATGGCTTTAAACCTCTTGATTGATTCAAAATATGGTTAGGGCTTCATTAAAAGGACTTGATTAGTTTGCACAGTCGGTCACTAGATGGCACCCATGAATTTATTTTCATACTAGTTTGTCAATTTGAAGGAAATGTGACACTGTTAGTTGACAAATGTTAGTTGTACATAAGGGAGATTTAGATGCTATTGCAGATCTGTCACAAGACATGAAGTGTAGCCTATATAAGAATGTTCTCTTGTAGTCCCTTCTGCTTTTGATGTCTTTTGAAAATAGCAATGTTCGTTATCTAAATGTGATTTCTTTCCACAGTAAAAAAAAAAAAAAAAAAAGCACGCTGATTAAGTGCCAAATGACAAAGGCAGCCTGGGTGAGACCATTTCCTGTTTTGCTGCTTCCTACCATTCAACAGCCAATCCCATACTGCAGACTGCATACTGTGTGTGTACCAATCAAAACATCCATTTTAAATTAATCTAAGGCCACTTCCTGATTTCCCTGGGGGTCCAAAAACCACACAATGCACAGTATTAGAGCCAACTAATCTTCTTGGCTAGTTTATTGCAAATGCTTTTTATGATACACTCTCAGAAGAATAAGAAAAATGTGAAACATGTCAAAAAGCACAAAAGCTAAAATTAGTCTTTTTCACAAATTTTTTTTTGCCCTATTTACCCCTAAATTATAGCCCCTCCCCCCCCCCTAAAATGACTAGCACCCCCCACCCCACCCCACCCCCCCCACCCACACACACACACGAATTAACAGTGCCCCTAAGGTGACATGGTCGGTTTGGGGCAGCTGTGGCCTAATGGTTAGAGAGTTGGACTTGTAACCCGAAGGTTGCAGGTTCGAGTCTCGTGCTGGCAGGAGTTGTAGGTGGGAGGGAGTTAATGAACAGCGCTCTCTTCCACCCTCAATACCCATGGCTGAAGTGCCCTTGAGCAAGGCACTGAACCCCCAGTTGCTCCCCGGGTGCTGGATGTATAGCTCCCCACTGCTCACTTCTCACTGCTGTGTGTGTGCACTTGGATGGGTTAAATACTGAGTAAGGGTTACCATACTTGGCAAATGTCATGACTTTCACTTTTACTTACTTAGTTTTTGTCGTGGCCACGACATAACTCGTGGGAACGTGATATTATGTCGTGGCCATGAGATAATTTTGTGAGGTATGGACATCCTTATGTCGTGGCCTACAGATGTTATGTTGAGGGAACGACATGTTTTTCTCGTGGCCACGAGTTTAAATGCGTAATCAAACCTGCGTGACCATAGCAACCCAGGATTATCAGAGATGTATTCATTAATATTTTATTTTGAATTAAGAAATTATTATTTATTATAAATTATTTATTATCGAAAATATTTCATTATTAAATTATAATATTAACCATAGGCCTTGGATACCGGGCTGTATTAGAAGTTTATCATAAATAAATGTTACATCAAGTGCATATATATATATGTACTTGATGTAACATTTATTTATATATATAAAGCTTTAATATATATATTATCCACCTAAAGCCTTGTAAGTCCATTAACTGGTCGTCTTTTCCCCGTAATATTTGTATATTATTATTATTATTATTATTATTATCCTATTATTATTGGTTATATTTTTATATTTGTTTATATTCACATTTTCCTTCAATTCGATCTCTTTACTAAACATTATGGATACCTTTGTAAATAATAGCTTACTGTAAATGCTCGAAATGCCTATAAAGCTTTGATTATGCTGACTGGAATTTTTGCTGGAATGCAGTTTTAAATTTAACATATATTTCATTTTTATTTTGGTTAATTAATAGACCATAATATAAATACTATAGTGTTCCGTTGAGGAATTAATCATTCACGTAGTTTAATTTGTAAATGAAAACACAACACGCTTTTATCCTTATCTGACAATTATGCCAATAAAGTTTTGACTTTATGATTGTATTTATGCCCATGTGTGATGATAATGAAAAAACACAAACCCCTATTAATAAAACATTTTTAATATATATATATATATATATATATATATATATAGAATATATATATATATATATATAGGCTATATATATATATATATATATATTATTAGCTATTATTACTATTATACCCTTACTGGGGGCTGAGCCCCCTAAAATGAAAATCCTAGAATTGCCCCTCATTATTGGTTATCAACAAATGGATAAGAGGCTCCTTTTTCCAGGGCTTGGGTGTGTGTGTATTTGTGTGTGTGTGTGTGTGTGAACCTGTGTGTGTGTGTGTGTGTGTGTGTGTAACTCTCTTAAGTTTTGATTTCTGTTGTAACTGTTGACTTTATACTTTCTTTCTTGTTACTTTAATAAACCTGTATTCTTGCGTGTGGCTTCACAGTTAATTGTTACACCGCTTTGAGCCATGCGGGTTGTAACAGTAGCTTTTAAAAAAAGATATCGCCCCAGTAACAGTTTGCACTTTTTTTATGAGAGTGAACGTTCTGAAAATTCAGCATCGCGTTAGTTCAGTCAGGCCACGTTAGTCACGCTTGCATCAGCCAACAGTCAGCTGTTGTACCAATCCAGTCCTGACACCATCACATGCGGTCTATTTAATTTCCCATTCTTCAGCGTCTCTTCTGTCGCATCGCTGCTTACAATTAACTCCCTCCTCCAACCCCAACTCCACCAACTAAACCCTGTAATCCAATCTAACTTTGTTCTTTCTTTACAGTCTCTTCATTGGAAGCAGTCTCTATCACATTTCGTTTACAACTCATGTAATTGTGAATTGTAATTATGTATGCATATAATGGTTCTGTTCTGTACCAGGGGGTTTGTCTTGCTGCTCTCCCCCGCTCTGTCCAAGCATGGCTGCATGGACAGGCATGTGGAGTCTTGCCCAGAACATAACCGTACCGCCAACACTAACTGTATGCAATGTAATTGTCATAAATATACTTGACAGAAGTGGTCCTGATTGAAATATAAATATGTTGATAGTTCAAACAATGCAATCTTACAGAAGTTTAGTGATATCTATTTGAATATGTGCCATATAGGCGTTTTTTTTTACGTTTTTTTTTTTTATTAGTTTTCATAATTACAAGGAGGGCTCAAGAAATTATGATTCTTGTGTTTATTCCTATATGTGCTGCTAATATCACACAATTTGGAATTTTGGAGTGCTAATTTAGTCACAGAATTTCATAGTGAAACTACCTGGAGACAATTTATAATGAACTTCTATACTTTCACTTTCATTTCCGGAGAAAAGATCTGTTTTCAGAAGCTTTACATGCACAGGATAAGGCTCTGAGTTGGGCAATAAATACATACAACAACAATATATACATTAAGAAATAAGAAATTTTATCAAGTATTTACAGCTTTAGGTCAAAAATGACAGTTAAAGATCATAACACAATGTGATCATGCTAGTTAAGATGGCAAGCTTTTTCGCTATAAAAGGAATATAGGAAATGAAACCTCTTATTTATTTGAAAACAGAAATGTTCATTTGAAACTGCATGACAATCTGTGCAGGCTGGTGTAGAATTGAGGAACATGATACCATGTGTGATTGCTATTAAACTCATTTCACAAGCATTCTAACACCCAGTATACAAGAAGATTGCATATAATTGAACATAAGTGCAAATCTTTTAAGGGGTCATCGGATGCTACATGCACTTTTACAAGTTGTTTGAACTGAAATGTGTGTTAGCAGTGTATGTACACAACCACCCTATAATGTTAAAAATCCACCCAGTGTTTTTTTTTAATGTACTAAAATCTTTACACCTTTCTCAAATCGAGCCGATCTCAGATGCATGTCTGTGTGACATCACAAAAACAGACCCCTCCCACAATGGTTTGATTGACAGTAGCGTTTCAGCACAGACTTAGACCCGTCCTGCGTGAGCTGTCATCAGTCCACCATTGTTTCAACGCCACAGCAGATGTAGATAAGAATGACTCCTAAGCGATTGAAGTGTTCTGTTGTTGGATGTAATAATGAACATAGCAGTCGTTATTTACTCCCGACATCTGAGCCGCTGAAGACGCGGTGGATTATGTTTGTTTTTGAAGGGAATGCGCCCCCGATCTACCTAACAGCGTCTATGTTCGTGCAAATCATTCTTGATCCAGCTTCATCTACAGAAAAAGTGAGTATAAGGTTTTTTAATGAATCTTTGCAAATCGCCTTTCTTAATAATGTGCTAATAAGCAAGTTTCACGATGAATGCGGCTAAAGAAAACAGTCCCTTAGAGAGCAGCTCGGAAGAGAGGTACGGGGTCAGCAGAGCTCATTAACATTTAAAGGAAAATGCTACAAAACGGTTTGCTCTGACACTGTTAATTTCGTTGACGAATAATTTTCGTCATAATTTTCGTCAATGAGATGATAACGAATGAAAACTCTTTTTGAATGACAAAAACTATGATGAAAATCTATTGATATTTTCATCAACGAATAAATCAAAATGAAAATGTTAGGGAGGGACAATTTGGGAGGAGATTCATTCAGAACGAATCTGCTGCGTGGTAAGAAGGTTAGATGCATACATATGAACTGGCGGGACATAAGCTAACATGCACTTGCTGCACGTCTCCTAAAACGTTAAAAAATTTCAATATGTGGGAGTAAGAGAAGAGCAGATATATGGATAAATTTGACGACGCAAGAGAGAACTCAATTCGGAATGGTTTTCTGAGCGCAGACACTGAAGCATACACACAGAAAGCGCTTCTCACAGCACGCGACTCGCGAGTAGTTTTTTTCGCATCACATGAACGGAGAAATACATACTAAATTATGCAGAATTGTCTGTTTTGATGAGTATTCACATAAAGTCTTAAGTGAATGTAAACAGTAGGAAGAATATTGGACGTGTATCAGTACATTGCATCCATTGCAGCTGTGTATTCGGTTTTAAAGGGATAGCAGCCTAATTTAGTAGCTATTGTCCGAGTCATTGATGTTAATCAAGCAACAAAAGAAAGACAGAAAATCACACAAAATTTGCTGTCAAAATTAACACTGCTCTTTTATACTACCACTGCAAAATTTTAACCAAACTATATTACAGACTTTTCATTAAGACCCTAAAGAATCATATCAACTTGTGGAAAATGGGCATTCGATGACCCCTTTAACAATCTAAAGCATTTTGCAGATTACATGCCTTGGGGTATTGGTTCCCACACCCAAGCTAACCAATACCACGTTACATGAATATAGATTATAGGAATACTTCACCCAAAAACTACATTCTTACATTTTAGGAGATGTGTGGATTACTTGTGAATTATTGTGATGTTTTTATCTGCTGATTGGACTCTCATTCTCACAGCACCCATTCACTGCAGAGGATCCATTGGTGAGCAAGTGAAGTAATGCTTAATTTCTCCACATCTGCTCTGATGAAAATGCAAACATTTCTACATCATAGATGGGCTGAGAGAGTTCCCCAAATTTTCATCTTTAGGTAAGCTATGTTTTAATGCAATATTAATGCAGTTATTATTGTGCTTACAATTCATTTTACTACTGTAATACTTATATAGTTTTCTATTTGATTACATGGAGTGACATTTAAACTCAATAGCACTACATATTGTATATTATTGCTCTTTTGTTGGTCTTGATTGCTTTCTATTGTCCTCATTTGTAAATCACTTTGTATGTAACTGCTAAATGACTATATGTAAATATAAATATATTTTGTCTTTATAGATACATTCTTTATATATTAAAACCTTTGGAATGTATAAGATTCACACACGGTATGTTTTTCTCAGTTGCAAGACCTTTTTGGCTCTGAACATTTTCTGTGCATATCAGATCTACAGAAGTCAACAGAAATTTGTTTGCCTCTTTGGTCTTTCTCTGTATGTGTCATTTCTAGTAGGATGGGATTTGCTCTTATCTTCACATGTTAGCGTAGACTGCTTCATCTTCCAAGGCACGGTCAGATGAGAATGGTGTTGCATCACACTAATTAAAAAAGCAAAATATGTTACAGACATCTCAAAGTAGATTTTGTTAATTAAACAATCTCTTTTAAACTGTAAATGTTAAGGCACATAGTGTTGTTTTATAGTCATAGTTTTATACATTTGGTATCTGCATGCATGAGCCTTCAGTGTGTTGTTATCAGTTTTAACAGCTAGCTGATGTGCGAAGCTTCATGGTAGCACTTTTTTCCTGTCCTGTTCCACATGTACATACTATGTACTTGTTTTGGGTAATAACTAAATACTAACCCTGAACCTATCCCTAAACCTTACCTACTGTATGTAGTTATCCAGTACTTTATTAGGCAAGTACACTACAGGTAAGCGCATGTTCCGTTAATTTATTGTGTTTATGGGGTGGGGTCTAACGTATTAATGCTTTGTTAAAAAAAAAAAAAAACCTTCAAGGATTAAGAACCACTGCTTTATGCCCCGTTCACACTAGTGCGTTTTCGTTTTAAAATGCATAACTTTTGCTACGGTTACGCCTAGCGTTTACACTACTCCGCCATTTTCGACCCTTGAAAACTGAGACTTTTGAAAACGCTGCAGACCCTATTTAATTTGAAAACTCCGGGGTTGTGTTTCAGTGTAAATGGACCAAAACGGAGACTTTTGACAACGATGGCGTGGCTGCCCACATTCTCTCTGCGTATCCTTGACGACCGTGTAAACAATAACATCAAGTGCATTATTGCAACCAATAGATTTATAGATAGATTCCCCAT
Organism: Cyprinus carpio; assembly: GCF_018340385.1. Classification (NCBI taxonomy): domain Eukaryota; kingdom Metazoa; phylum Chordata; class Actinopteri; order Cypriniformes; family Cyprinidae; genus Cyprinus; species Cyprinus carpio. The sequence continues at coordinate 23,960,749 of NC_056611.1, forward strand.
TTGATCGCTCCAAGCACGTAGACATGTCTGCGATCTAAATAATAGGGAATCTACCTATTCATATCTATGGCTGTACCTGCATGTATGGTCATGTGACATACGTTTTAGGTTGTGTAGTGTAGACAGATCATTTCTGAAACGCAGCAGAAACGCCAGTGTAGACGAGGATCGTTTTCATTTTTTTTTACATACATAACACAAATAACACATTAAACTCACACCTAAAATCAGTACCTCCAAGAACTTGTCAATAAATGTCTAAAGAACTTATGTGCTGCTCAGAAACAGACTTCTGCATTACTAATAGTTGTGAAAGAGGACAAAGATTGCACTAATGCAAAGTTACTCACCCCCCAGTTGTCATAAACACGACCTTTCGAGCAATTTGTGTAAATATCCTCATTACTGCCTTTCACTTCTTTACTGCTTTTCATAAAACGATAGATACAAATCATTAGTAAAAAGTTCTGATTTACAGTAATGTAACAAACATTATATTATACACTACAGTCAAAAGTTTGAAATCATTAAAATCTCCTGTTTTATAACATGAGCCTTTTCTGCTCACCAAAGTAAAACAATACAGTAAATACAGTAATATTCTAAAATAGTATAAAATTTTAGGTAACTATTTAATATATTTTAAAATGTGATTTATTTCTGTGATGCAAATCTGAATTTTCAGCATCATTAATCCAGTCTTCAGTGTCACACAATCCTTCAAAAATCAATTTGATATGCTCGTTCCCTGCTTCAGAAACATTTCTTATTATTATCAGTTATATGTTACCATAATACATCTTTCTTCATGATTCACGGGGCTGCCATGGGCTAGCTACTCGTGGTGGCGGGATCCAGCAAGAGAGTTGCATGGGTCCCACCCACACATAGCTACGAAAAGTCCTATGAAGAAAACACCCCCTGAGCCAGCGAGAGCGGGGGCGGAAGATGGCTCGTCGGCAGATAACCCGGTTATGAACACAGGAATGGAACAGTTTACGAGATTGATGATCAGCATACATGAGGCTCCGACAGCTACAGCAGGACACAAGCTCCAGAACTGCATTTGTGGGTGGACAAAGGTTACTTCCACCCAAGGCCTGAAAATACACCAGAGCAAAAAAGGGTGCCTAAAGAAGGGTCAACAGGGAAGTTGCATCGACAGCTACTTTCTGAGAAGCAGGCAGAGTCAGTCAACAGAAGTTCAGCAGCAGGACATACACCACAGTCAGCAGGACATCAACACCCCTGCCCTAGACGAGGAACAACATGGCACAAGAGGGCAACCTGAACCCAACCCATTACGACCAACAGCAGAGAAGATGACCCAGGGGCGAAGGCCATTAGTCAAGTGGCCAAAGGCCTGCAACAAGACGATGTGGAAGGAAGCCAACACCGATCTCTGCAACATGCTGGAAGGGATCAGAGGCACAGTCATGAAAAAGTTGGATAGGATGGGCGATCTTATCTATGCCTACGGAGTGGAACGATTTGGAGTGGTCGAAAGCAAACAAGCTACTCCTTCAATCCCCACCAAATCCAGAAGGCAGACAGAGATAGATTGCCTAGTCAAGGAGAGGAGACAGCTGAAGAAGCAATGGAGGAAGGCCACAGAGGAGGAGAAGGAGGGTATAAACATGCTGCAGAAAGAGATTCAGGGCAGGCTTGCAACACTGAGGAGAGCTGAAAACCTCCTGAGGAAACGCAGAAGGAAGGAGCAAACAAGATCACGCTTCTACAAAGATCCCCTCAAATTTGTGAAGAATCTCTTCACAAAGGAGAAGAGGGGAAGCCTCTCAGTGTCAAAGGCCGACCTGGAAGAACATCTGAAAAACTCCTGCACAGATGACAGACACCAGGAAAAAGTTACAGTCCCACCTGACATGCCACCAGTCAATCCACCAGAGCACGAACTGGATATCAATCCACCCAGGTGGAGTGAGGTAGAACAAACCGTGCGTAGAGCAAGGGCCGCATCATCTCCAGGTCCCAATGGAGTTCCGTACAGGCTCTACAAAAACGCTCCAGATGTCCTGCGATTCCTCTGGAAACTGATGAGAGCTGTGTGGCAAAAGAAGGAGATACCAACATCCTGGCGGAGAGCCGGTGGGATCCTTATCCCTAAGGAAAAGGACTCGTCAGAGATTGGGCAGTTCTGACGGATCAGCCTTCTAAACGTAGAGGGAAAAATCTTCTTCAGCGTGGTCGCTCACAGGCTGGCATCTCAGGCTTCTCCGGTTGTGTAGAACATGCTAGTGTCATCTGGCATCAGATCCAGGTCGCCAAAAAGGAGGGAACAGATCTTCACGTGGTGTTCCTGGATCTCGCGAATGCCTTTGGCTCAGTCCCTCACAACCTCCTGTGGACAGCCTTTGACTACTTTAGAGTTCCAGCAGCTCTCACAACCCTTGTCAAGGCCTACTTCCAGGACGTCCAACTCTGTGTGACAACAGCAGAGTATACAACAGCTTGGCAACACCTGTAAGTGGGAATCATGGCAGGCTGCACCATCTCCCCGCTGGCCTTCACCCTGGCCATGGAGGTCATCATTCGGGCCTCTAGATGGACAGTTGGCGGACAGCGAATAATACCTGGGCTGAGGCTGCCGCCGGTCAGAGCCTACATGGATGACCTCACAACTCTCACCACGACCAAGGTTTGCACTGTACGGCTATTAAGAAAGCTGCAGGAAAACATTGAGTGTGCTCGCATGAAGCTCAAGCCGAGCAAGTCCAGAAGCATCTCCATCATCAAGGGGAAGCTTTCAGACCACCGCTTCCACATCGGCAAGGAACCCATCCCAATTGTCTCTGAGAAGCCAGTGAAGAGCCTAGGTCGGTGGTATGATGCCTCCCTTAAAGACAAAGAGCAAGCAGAGCAGCTTAGGAAGGAGGTAGCCAGTGACCTGTAGAACATAGACAGAACTCTGCTTCCTGGCAAGCTGAAGCTCTGGTGCATGCAGTATGGACTACTTCCACGTCTCCTGTGGCCACTAACCCTCTATGAAGTCCCGCTCTCGAAGGTGGAAAAGCTGGAGAGACTGGTCAGCTCATATTTAAGGAAGTGGCTTGGCCTTCCCAGGTGCCTCAGCAGTATTGGGCTTTACGGCAAAGGGATGCTACACCTGCCCATTTCCAGTCTGGTAGAGGAGTACAAGTGTGCCAAAGTCAGACTGGAGATAATGCTACTGGATTCGAACAATCCATTTGTAGCCCAAGCTGTCCCCTTAGCCACCGGGAGGAAGTGGACCCCGTTGGCTGCAACTGAGCAGGCAAAGGCAGCACTCAGACACAAGGACATCGTGGGCCGAGTGCAGGAGGGGAGGGGTCTTGGACTTGGGGCTAGTACACCACTGTGGAGCAAGGCCTCTCCATCTCAGAGACGCAAGATGGTGGTCCAGGAGGTACTTCGGGAGGAGTAAGTAAGAAGGTGTGCCCAAGCTGTGGCACAGGCAAAGCAAGGGCAGTGGATGGTATTCAATTCAATTCAATTCAAGTTTATTTGTATAGCGCTTTTTACGATACAAATCATTACAAAGCAACTTTACAGAAAATTAAGTTTCTACAATATTTAGTAGTAGCTTATCAGGTATGGGAAGGAGTGGAGAAGAGGGAGATCTCCTGGAAAGAGATGTGGGAGATGGAGGCATTCAGGGCAAGCTTTACCATCAGGGCTGCCTACGATGTCCTACCTTCTCCCACAAACCTAAGCCAATGGTATGCCGAAGTCCCCACGTGCCCTCTATGCCCAAGTCTAGCAACACTGAAGCACATCTTAGTGGGATGCAAGACCAGCCTCACCCAAGGCCGTCACACCTGGCAGCACAACCAGGTGCTAAAGTGTCTTTCAGCATTGTTGGAAAGTCGACGGACAAGCGTGAATGCCCTTCCTCCCCCATCACCCCAGTGGCAGCCAACACCATTTGTTCGGGAGGGTGAGGGTTAAGCCAACCTCACCACCATAAGATCAGACTCTGGTCAGCTGGGAAGAGCACGGGACTGGAAGCTGCTGGCAGACTTGAACAAGAAACTCTGTTTCCCAGCTGAAATCGCAGCCACCAACTTCCGACCAGACCTTGTTCTGTGGTCAGCCTCGCTCAAGCTTGTCTACATCATCGAGCTCACCGTGCCCTGGGAGGGTGCAGTGGAGGAGGCCTATGAATGGAAAAGGTTGAGGTACGCTGAACTTGCAACCGATGCGGAACATCAAGGCTGGAATGTGAAGGTACGCCCAGTGGAAGTAGGCTGCAGAGGATTCGTAGCCACCTCAACATCCAGGCTACTCAGGGAGATGGGAGTGCGAGGAAAGGCCCACCGGCAGGCAGTCAAAGACCTCTCCGCGGCTGCGGAAAAGGGAAGCCAGTGGCTATGGGTGAAGAGAAAAGACTCTGCTTGGGTCTTCAAGTGAGTTAATGGCACCTAGGGAGTGAACCTGGGATGCTGGGATTCACTGCTGAACCCTCTGAAGGTGTTGTGGGCCTATCAGCGAAACACCAAGGAAGGAGGGTGCTCACTTGACAACCCAAAGGGTGCCATCACTCAATCGACCATCCCACGGAGTCTCATCAGAACCTCAAGTATGCATTAAGGGATGCATACTTGACGACAGTGCCATCACTCAATGGACCATCCCACGAAGTCTCATCGGTACCTCAAGTATGCATTAAGGGATATCAACATCAAGTCCTATACAACAGATCTGAATAGACAGTTTAAAAAAATGCAATTTATTTGAAATCTTTTGTGACATTTGGAATATATTTGGAATATGTCATATTTAAACAATTTAGTGCATCCGTGCTGAAATGTTTTTTAATTTCTTTTAAAATAAATGAATGATCTTTTTAAATATTAATAATTTAAAAAAATAGTAATGATTCTAAATTTTTGACTTGTAGTGTATATAAGTTTATACTAAATATACTTTTCTAAATCAGACTTGTTTTGGGTTGTCTTCATTTGAGTCTGTTTATTCTTCATTACAGGTTGTTGTGCAGCTCTCTTCCCACTAAAATAAAGAGGGATTTTAAAGTTGCCAGGAAACAAAGGAGTAACAAGACAGATGGAATAACAAGACACACTGATTGAGTGAGTCAGTGAATGAGGGATTAGAGATCCTTACCAGCGTCTTCTCACAACATACACTAAAATGCAGACTAAAACAACTACAACAGCTGATGCAACAGCAATGTATATTATTATACCTGTGAAAAGAAACAAGTATTTAAATTAATTATATGCGATAATTATTGTGATTATAATTATGCAATAAAACAATGATAGAGTGTTTTTAAAGATGAAGTCTCACCATTTTGAGGAGCTTTCAAAGTTTTGGAAGAGCTTCCCAGACTGTTATTGGCAAAGCACTGGACAGTCTCAGGGAAACCCAGCCAACCCTGTAAGGTGAACTCATTTTGTTTACTGCTGGTGCTGGAGAAGGCTTTCGAGGAATCTGGACCAAACCACTTGACTTCACTGGGATGGTTGGAGTCCACAATACAGACACAAACCGTCAAAATCTTAGACTGGCAAGAAGATTCATTTTTAATCTCAGGAGGATCTAGACAGACAGACAGAGAGAGTATTAGCTATCATAAATTATAAACAATGATCTTCTTTCACTAACTGTTGAACCAAGGCCTTACACAATATATTAAATTTCTGTGAACCAGAACTTTTTTCTCCCTCTGTGTTAATGGCTGTACAGGAAATGGCCTCAGACACTCTCTTCAGTTTGTAAGCTGGGCTCTCTGCTAACATCTTTCCATCTGAGCTGAACCACTGGTAGCTGTTTGCAGGAGGATTGCTGTTACTGGAGCAGGTCAGTTCAACAAAGCCATTCTCCTTCACTGAGGATTTAGGGACCACGCTTACATTATATGGAGGATCTGAATGAGAAAAAAGTTTGATAAAATGCAATGTACAGTCGTGGCCAAAAGTTTTGAGAATTACATAAATATTGGAAATTGGAAAAGTTGCTGCTTAAGTTTTTATAATAGCAATTTGCATATACTCCAGAATGTTATGAAGAGTGATCAGATGAATTGCATAGTCCTTCTTTGCCATGAAAATTAACTTAATCCCAAAAAAACCCTTTCCACTGCATTTCATTGCTGTCATTAAAGGACCTGCTGAGATCATTTCAGTAGTCATCTTGTTAACTCAGGTGAGAATGTTGACGAGTACAAGGCTGGAGATCATTATGTCAGACTGATTGGGTTAGAATGGCAGACTTGACATGTTAAAAGGAGGGTAATGCTTGAAATCATTGTTCTTCCATTGTTAACCATGGTGACCTGCAAAAAAATGCGTGCAGCCATCATTGCGTTGCATAAAAATGGCTTCACAGGCAAGGATATTGTGGCTACTAAGATTGCACCTAAATCAACAATTTATAGGTTCAAGAACTTCAAGGAAAGAGGTTCAATTCTTGTAAAGGAGGCTTCAGGGCGTCCAAGAAAGTCCAGCAAGCGCCAGGATCGTCTCCTAAAGAGGATTCATTTGCGGGATCGGAGTGCCACCAGTGCAGAGCTTGCTCAGGAATGGCAGCAGGCAGGTGTGAGCGCATCTGCACGCACAGTGAGGCGAAGACTTTTGGAAGATGGCCTGGTGTCAAGAAGGGCAGCAAAGAAGCCACTTCTCTCCAAAAAAAACATCAGGGACAGATTGATCTTCTGCAGAAAGTATAGTGAATGGACTGCTGAGGACTGGGGCAAAGTCATATTCTCCGATGAAGCCCCTTTCCGATTGTTTGGGGCATCTGGAAAAAGGCTTGTCCGGAGAAGAAAAAATGAGCGCTACCATCAGTCCTGTGTCATGCCAACAGTAAAGCATCCTGACACCATTCATGTGTGGGGGTTGCTTCTCATCCAAGGGAGTGGGCTCACTCACAATTCTGCCCAAAAACACAGCCATGAATAAAGAATGCTACCAAAACACCCTCCAACAGCAACTTCTTCCAACAACCCAACAACAGTTTAGTGAAGAACAATGCATTTTCCAGCACGATGGAGCACCGTGCCATAAGGCAAAAGTGATAACTAAGTGGCTCGGGGACCAGAATGTTGAAATTTTGGATCCATGGCCTGGAAACTCCCCAGATCTTAATCCCATTGAGAACTTGTGGTCAATCCTCAAGAGGCGGGTGGACAAACAAAAACCCACTAATTCTGACAAACTCCAAGAAGTTATTATGAAAGAATGGGTTGCTATCAGTCAGGATTTGGCCCAGAAGTTGATTGAGAGCATGCCCAGTCGAACTGCAGAGGTCCTGAAAAAGAAGGGCCAACACTGCAAATACTGACTCTTTGCATAAATGTCATGTAATTGTCGATAAAAGCCTTTGAAACGTATGAAGTGCTTGTAATTATATTTCAGTACATCACAGAAACAACTGAAACAAAGATCTAAAAGCAGTTTAGCAGCAAACTTTTTGAAAACTAATATTTATGTAATTCTCAAAACTTTTGGCCACGACTGTATTATGTCAATGGTCTGATCAGTCTAACATTCAGTTCATTTACAGTTTTTCTCGATTGCTTAAACAAATTTCTTAAAATTATTTTTGCAAAACACAAAACACCAATCCATAACTTCTAACTCAATCCCCCAAACTTCCTATATTCAGGTCAAAATTAAGCTCTCCTCTCAAAACAACTCAATCTTGCTTAAAAACCAAACTTTGCTCTCAGACATGACACACAAACCCTCAAACACACACACACACACACACACACACTACAACACAGTCTTACACACTGATGAGATCAATTCAAACCAATACTACAAAAATCAGTAATAAGTTATGTTGCTTGTGGTTCTGATTGGGGTGTGATAAATTTTGACTTCTAGAATTTCCATTTGGGTAATTGTGTGCTAATTGAGCTCAAACTGTGCTGACTTGAGTGAACAATATGGAATGCTAGTGCTTTGTAAGTAACCACATGGTGTAAGCACTGAGAAATGTAATGATTTGTGTGTAGAGTTTTGCAGTAATAGTTCACCAAATCTGACTCATGTGTCAAAGCAGGGGAATAGTGTTTATAGTTTAGGGGAATGGGTGTGCTCTTTAAAAAAAGGATGTTATGGTTTTTAAATTATAGTTCAAAAGCCTGGTTATAGTGTTTTAGCAATCGAGAAAAACAGTAATAGATGCTTTTTATTCAAACTTCAGTTTTCGAATAAGGTTTTCAACTATAGGGGGCCTCTGCAAACTTTCAGTTTGATCACAGGACCACTTGAAATTATCAAGATTAATATATCATTATTAACATAATTAATATAGTAAAATAATTTAAATAAATGTAATTAAACAAAATAAAATCAAGAATTAAAAACAAAACAAATTTATTTTCTTTGCCCCTCAAATAGTATTATTTTGAAAGAAAAAATAGTTCTTGAACATCTGAAATCACAAAATTAATTGTGGTTATGACAGTTTTGAAACTCAAAATTTTGAAAACAAACATTTTTATCATTATTACTGCAGAAATACTGCATTTGACTATTGTGTTGGACAGTGGGGGCTTTAGAGTCAAAAAGGTTGTAAATCACACTCCTAAAATCATTAAAAGCTAATAAGACTTGAATTAGCGTCTAATCATTTATTTATTTTTAACTCACATTGCAGACTTACATTTAACTTTGAGTGTTTTGTAGTCTGTCACTGTCTTCCCTTTAAACTCTGCAGTGCAGCTGAGATGTTTGTTGTGGTCTTCTCTAGAAGGAGTGAAGGTCAGGCTGTAAGATGTAAGCTTCCTTTGACCATGATTCTGTGGCTGTGATGGACTCGATTGTTTGCCATCATGGCTCCAGGTGACTTTAGGCAGGTCTGAGGGACAGGAATGAGACACGGCACAGGTAGCAGTCACCGGTTTCCCTGATGTCACTTCCTCTTCCACAGAGACGTTAGGATTCTCCGGTGGTTTCTGGTGAAGACACACAAATTGTTGACAAAATATCCAATGTTTTTTCCATCATTTTTTCCATAATGCTTGACAAGTTCATTAAAATACTGATTTAGATATTACACAACAAATCATATTGATGACATATTAACTTTAATCATCATGTTGTGTTCTGGTCATTTTAATACAGAGAGGACCCATCCCCTTACCTTTCACTGTTAAAGAAACTATTTCTTTTTTTTCTTTATTTTTATATGTGTACTTGGCCAGATCTTTAATCTCAGTCCGAAAAATGAATGACCCAGCATCGCTGCTGCTCAGTGAGCTGATTTTCAAAGAACAGTCATTTTTGCCCAAATCACCATTGAGACTAGTGCGACCTTTGAATGAGTCGATGATATTTGAGGCGTCTGTATGGTATACTGTTGATTCTTCATTTCCTTTGAACCAAATCCCTTTAAATTCTGTGTATGTTTTTCCATTTTCAGGGTAGCTGAACCTACAGGGAATCAGCACACATGATCCAGACAAACCCACCACTGATTCTGGCACTTCAATGTTCCATCCCACAGCATTAGCAGATGGCACTGAAAGAAGAATGAATCAAAATTATTATTTTTTTCTTGACAATTTAGTGGCCAATTAAAATATTTTATCTAATCTTACAAATGTCAATTTAAATGTTATACCAGTGACAGTACGCTATATCATATTGAAATGTTTTCTAACAGTTATCCTTTTGTTTTAGTACGAGTCTAATTTTCCAAGACACTGTAACGGTGGTTTCCCTTCAGGCTGTAGGATTGCCGAATGACTAAAGAAACATTATCAGCACAATGGTATGAAACCGTACATTTCGTGTCTATTACCACCCACTGCTACTTCTGTCAACGACGGAAATAAGCACTGTTAAAAATAGCTAAATATGTGAGAGAGTGTTGCTATTGTGTGACTATATTGTATTGGAATAGGTAGCACTTCAATGTTCATGTTGAATCAAGACTAGTTAGCACTGTCATTTATAATCAAAGTGATTTAAAAACAGTATTTTGTTATGGTTACGCTTGAATTGGTTACAAAATAGATGAAGGATGGTAAAACATATACAGTTAAAAGTGTGTGTGTGTGTGTGGGTTGAGAAAGGAAGAAAAAGAGGGAGAGAGGGCAGAGCCCCAAGAAGAGCTCCAACAAAGAAAAAAGGCAGCAAAGCAAAGAGACCGAGCTATTGTTACAATCTTCTTTTATCCCTTCCTTGACCATGTGACTAACAACCAACTTTGAGACATATAAACTGACCAATCAGCAAATTACAGCTTCACCCACTGGGTAAAAGGTGTGACAATTAGTACACCCCCAGTGTATACACATCTTGGCCCTACAGGCCTTGATCACTATCAGCACCTCTGTGTCTCCAGGAACGCCAAATGGCCCTTTTGGAATTCAAGATAGGTTTGGAACAAGAAAGCAGAAGTATTTGAATATTTTTGACCCTACAAAACTCATCTTGGTACACCTAACAGTTTCTTCCCCATAGATGACTGGAAGTATGCTGTAATTCCTTTGTGTGAGGAATTACTCATTTTACTTTATTTGTAATACTGCATGGCCCAAGAGCAGAAAAAAATTAACTGATTATTAAAGACTTTTGTGTGTGTGTGTGTGTGTGTGTGTGTGTGTGTGTGTGTGTGTGTAAAATTCACTACAAAAAGACTAAACATTGATTATTTACAACTTAAAACAGCTGTCAAACATGATAACCATTTTATCTAGTTACATTTTACTAACCTCTGAGCCAGAGAAAGAGTGACAATAAACAGCTCCAGAAAACCATCTCAGCATCAAAGTTCAGCGTCTGGGAATAAATGTTGTCATAATTTACGGCGTTTCATTTGCCAGTAATCACAAGGTACTATTTTTGAATGACAGAACATAGTTTCATTTTTCACTGTTAATGGAACAAGTGCAGTGCGACATTTCCAAGGCATTAGTTATTTAATAAGGAATTTAAATAGTCACTGTGTAAAAATAAAGAAATAAATTAGTAACTTACTTACTGTTCTGTCCTCAAACTGTGCCTGAGTTCATCAGAAGAAGACTTATGTGCTACATATCCGAGAGCTTCCTTCCCCCGTACATATGGCTGAGCGTGATGCTTGTGATAATTTGGTCACTTCCTATTTCAAAGGCTTCTGAAAGACTGGCTGTACACGTTCAGCATATACAGGTCCTTCTAAAAAAAATTAGCATATTGTGAAAAAGTTCATTATTTACCATAATGTAATGATAAAAATTAAACTTTCATATATTTTAGATTCATTGCACACCAACTGAAATATTTCAGGTCTTTTATTGTTTTAATACTGATGATTTTGGCATACAGCTCATGAAAACCCCAAATTCCTATCTCAAAAAATTAGCATATCATGAAAAGGTTCTCTAAAAAAGCTATTAACCTAATCATCTGAATCAACTAATTAACTCTAAACACCTGCAAAAGATTCCTGAGGCTTTTAAAAAACTCCCAGCCTGGTTCATTACTCAAAACCGCAATCATGGGGTAAGACTGCCGACCTGACTGCTGTCCAGAAGGCCATCATTGACACCCTCAAGCGAGAGGGTAAGACACAGAAAGAAATTTCTGAACGAATAGGCTGTTCCCAGAGTGCTGTATCAAGGCACCTCAGTGGGAAGTCTGTGGGAAGGAAAAAGTGTGGCAAAAAACGCTGCACAACGAGAAGAGGTGACCGGACCCTGAGGAAGATTGTGGAGAAGGACCGATTCCAGACCTTGGGGGACCTGCGGAAGCAGTGGACTGAGTCTGGAGTAGAAACATTTTTCAGCACGACCTGGCACCTGCTCACAGTGCCAAAACCACTGGTAAATGGTTTACTGACCATGGTATTACTGTGCTCAATTGGCCTGCCAACTCTCCTGACCTGAACCCCATAGAGAATCTGTGGGATATTGTGAAGAGAAAGTTGAGAGACGCAAGACCCAACACTCTGGATGAGCTTAAGGCCGCTATCGAAGCATCCTGGGCCTCCATAACACCTCAGCAGTGCCACAGGCTGATTGCCTCCATGCCACGCCGCATTGAAGCAGTCATTTCTGCAAAAGGATTCCCGACCAAGTATTGAGTGCATAACTGAACATAATTATTTGAAGGTTGACTTTTTTTGTATTAAAAACACTTTTCTTTATTGGTCGGATGAAATATGCTAATTTTTTGAGATAGGAATTTGGGGTTTTCATGAGCTGTATGCCAAAATCATCAGTATTAAAACAATAAAAGACCTGAAATATTTCAGTTGGTGTGCAATGAATCTAAAATATATGAAAGTTTAATTTTTATCATTACATTATGGAAAATAATGAACTTTTATCACAATATGCTAATTTTTTGAGAAGGACCTGTACATGAAACTTCTAGGCAGGTGTGTTGAGGCAAGTTGGAGCTAAACTCTGCAGAACACCGGTTTGGTGATCCCTGTTTTAGAGTGAATATAAAATTTCTAACCACATATAAATCATATGATGATCCAGTCATAGATTAAAAAACAAACAAACAAAAAAAACTACTTTGTTAAGTTTAGTATTTAGTCTGGAAATATGAAGACGTGCTTTTCTTCCCAGGCTGAATCTGTATGAATCAAATGTAGAACATATCTGTAGTAAATACATTGATTGCAGGGTATCAATTATAGTAATGAACTAATAAGTAAAGAACATTTTCAATACATGACACAGAATTACTTAATTATATGGCTTTAAACCTCTTGATTGATTTAAAATATGGTTAGGGCTTCATTAGGACTTGATTAGTTTGCACAATCAGTCACTAGATGGCACCCATGAATTTATTTTCATACTAGTTTGTCAATTTGAAGGAAATGTGACACAATGTTAGTTGTACATAAGGGAGATTTAGATGCTATTGCAGATCTGTCACAAGCCATGATGTGTAGCCTATATAAGAATGTTCTCTTGTAGTCCCTTCTGCTTTTGATGTCTTTAGAAAATAGCAATGTTCATTATCTAAATGTGATTTCTTTCCACAGTGAAAAAAAAAAAAAAAATGCACGCTGATTAAGTGCCAAATGACAAAGGCAGCCTTTGACTGGGTGGACCATTTCCTGTTTTGCATCTTACCATTCATCAGCCAATCCCATACTGCAGACTGCATACTGTATGTACCAATCAAAACATCCATTTTAAATTAATCTAAGGCCACTTCATGATTTCCCTGGGGGGCCAAAAACCACACAATGAATAGTATTAGAGCCAACTAATCTTCTTGGCTAGTTTATTGCAAATGCTTTTTATGATACACTCTCAGAAAAAGAAGAAAAATGTGAAACATGTCAAAAAGCACTAAAGCTAAAATTACTCTTTTTCACTATTTTTTTTGGCCTATTTACCCCTAAATGGTACATATTTGTATTTTAAATATATAAGTTAGTGATGTTACGGCCATAAACTGTATAAAGGTTACGGCCTGGCTCCTGCTCCTGTAATTGTATTTGACTGCAGCTAGGTGGTGATCCTGTCCTGTTTTGTGTTTGTCTTGTTTTATGTTTCCAGGGTGCAGTTTAGCGACAGTTGCCATGGATTGGGCGTCCCTAGGCCTATTCTACCGAGTAAGGGTTACCATACTTGGCAAATGTCACGACTTTCACTTTCACTTACTTAGTTTTGTCGTGGCCACAACATAATAACTCGTGGGAACGTGATATTATGTCATGGCCACGGGATAATTGTGTGAGGTATGGACATCCTTATGTCGTGGCCTACAGATGTTATGTTGAGGGAATGACATGTTTTTCTCGTGGCCATGAGTTTTATGCGTAATCAAACCTGCGTGACCATAGCAGCCCAGGATTATCAGAGATTTATTCATTAATATTTTATTTTGAATTAAGAAATTATCATTTATTATAAATTATTTATTATAGAAAATATTTCTTTATTAAATTATAATATTAACCACAGGCCTTGGATACCGGGCTGTATTAGAAGTTTATCATAAATAAATGTTACACATCAAGTGCATAATATATATATATATATATATATATATATATATATATATATATATATATATATATATATATATATATATATATATATATATATGCACTTGATGTAACATTTATTTATATATATATAAAGCTTATATGTATATATGTGTGTATATATTATATATATATATATATATATATATATATATATATATATATATATATATATATATATACTATATATATATATATATATATATATTATCCACCTAAAGCCTTGTAAGTTCATTAACTGGTCGTCTTTTCCCCGTAATATTTGTATATTATTATTATTATTATCCTATTATTATTGGTTATATTTTTATATTTGTTTATATTCACATTTTCCTTCAATTCGATCTCTTTACTAAACATTATGAATACCTTTGTAAATAATAGCTTACTGTAAATGCTCGACATGCCTATAAAGCTTTGATTATGCTGACTGGAATTTTTGCTGGAATGCAGTTTAAATTTAACATATATTTCATTTTATTTCGACTAATTAATAGACCATAATTATAAATACTATAGTGTTTCTTTGAAGAATTAATCATTCACGTAGTTTAATTTGTAAATGAAAACACAACACGCTCATTTATCCTTTATCTGACAATTATGCCAATAAAGTTTTGACTTTATGATTGTATTTATGCCCATGTGTGATGATAAATGAACAAACACAAACCCCTATTAATAAAACATTTTTAATTATATATATATATATATATATATATATATATATATATATATATATATATATATATATATATATATATATATATATATATATATATATATATATTATTAGGCTATTATTACTATTATACCCTTACTGGGGGCTGAGCCCCCCTAAAATGAAAATCCTAGAATTGCCCCTCATTATTGGTTATCAACAAATGGATAAGAGGCTCCTTTTTCCAGGGCTTGGGCTTGGGTTTCTGTCTGTGTGTGTGTGTGTGTGTGTGTATAACTCTCTTAAGTTTTGATTTCTGTTGTAACTGTTGACTTTATACTTTCTTTCTTGTTACTTTAATAAACCTGTATTCTTGCGTGTGGCTTCACAGTTAATTGTTACACCGCTTTGAGCCATGCGGGTTGTAACAGTAGCTTTTAAAAAAAGATATCGCCCCAGTAACAGTTTGCACTTTTTTTATGAGAGTGAACGTTCTGAAAATTCAGCATCGCGTTAGTTCAGTCAGGCCACGTTAGTCACGCTTGCATCAGCCAACAGTCAGCTGTTGTACCAATCCAGTCCTCTATTTAATTTCCCATTCTTCAGCGTCTCTTCTGTCGCATCGCTGCTTGCAATTAACTCCCTCCTCCAACCCCAACTCCACCAACTAAACCTGTAATCCAATCTAACTTTGTTCTTTCTTTACAGTCTCTTCATTGGAAGCAGTCTCTATCACATTTCGTTTACAACTCATGTAATTGTGAATTGTAATTATGTATGCATATAATGGTTCTGTTCTGTACCAGGGGGGGTTTGTCTTGCTGCTCTCCCCGCTCTGTCCAAGCATGGCTGCATGGACAGGCATGTGGAGTCTTGCCCAGAACATAACCGTACCGCCAACACTAACTGTATGCAATGTAATTGTCATAAATATACTTGACAGAAGTGGTCCTGATTGAAATATAAATATGTTGATAGTTCAAACAATGCAATCTTACAGAAGTTTAGTGGTATCTATTTGAATATGTGCCATATAGGCATTTTTTTTTACGGTTTTTTTTTTATTAGTTTTCATAATTACAAGGAGGGCTCAAGAAATTATGATTCTTGTGTTTATTCCTATATGTGCTGCTAATATCACACAATTTGGAATTTTGGAGTGCTAATTTAGTCACAGAATTTCATAGTGAAACTACCTGGAGACAATTTATAATGAACTTCTATACTTTCACTTTCATTTCCGGAGAAAAGATTTCAGAAGCTTTACATGCACAGGATAAGGCTCTGAGTTGGGCAATAAATACATACAACAACAATATATACATTAAGAAATAAGAAATTTTATCAAGTATTTACAGCTTTAGGTCAAATATGACAGTTAAAGACCATAACACAATGTGATCATGCTAGTTAAGATGGCAAGCTTTTTCGCTATAAAAGGAATATAGGAAATGAAACCTCTTATTTATTTGAAAACAGAAATGTTCATTTGAAACTGCATGACAATCTGTGCAGGCTGGTGTAGAATTGAGGAACATGATACCATGTGTGCTTAATGCTATCAAACTAATTTCACAAGCATTCTAACACCCAGTATACAAGAAGATTGCATATAATTGAACATAAGTGCAAGTCTTTTAAGGGGTCATCGGATGCTTGTTTGAACTGAAATGTGTGTTAGCAGTGTATGTACACAACCACCCTATAATGTTAAAAATCCACCCAGTGTTTTTTTTTTTAATGTACTAAAATCTTTACACCTTTCTCAAATCGAGCCGATCTCAGATGCATGTCTGTGTGACATCACAAAAACAGACCCCTCCCACGATGGTTTGATTGACAGTAGCGTTTCAGCACAGACTTGTTTTTGAAGGGAATGCGCCCCGATCTACCTAACTGCGTCTATGTTTGTGCAAATCATTCTTGATCCAGCTTCACCTACAGAAAAAGTGAGTATAAGGTTTTTTATCGAATCTTTGCAAATCGCCTTTCTTAATAATGTGCTAATAAGCAAGTTTCACGATGAATGCGGCTTAAGTAAACAGTCCCTTAGAGAGCAGCTCGGAAGAGAGGTACGGGGTCAGCAGAGCTCATTAACATTTAAAGGAAAATGCTACAAAACGGTTTGCTCTGACACTGTTAATTTCGTTGACGAATAATTTTCGTCATAATTTTTCGTCAATGAGATGATAACGAATGAAAACTCTTTTTGAATGACAAAAACTATGACGAAAATCTATTGATATTTTCATCAACGAATAAATCAAAACGAAAATGTTAGGGAGGGACATTTTGGGAGGAGATTCATTCAGAACGAATCTGCTGCGTGGTAAGAAGGTTAGATGCATACATATGAACCAGCGGGACATAAGCTAACATGCACATGCACGTCTCCTAAAACGTTAAAAAATTTCGATATGTGGGAGTAAGAGAAGAGCAGACATATGGATAAATTTGACGACGCAAGAGAGAACTCAATTCGGAATGGTTTTCTGAGCGCAGACACTGAAGCATACACACAGAAAGCGCTTCTCACAGCACGCGACTCGCGAGTAGTTTTTTCCGCATCACATGAACGGAGAAATACATACAAAATTATGCAGAATTGTCTGTTTTGACGAGTATTCACATAAAGTCTTAAGTGAATGTAAACAGTAGGAAGAATATTGGACGTGTATCAGTACATTATATCTATTGCAGCTGTGCATTCGGTTTTAAAGGGATAGCAGCCTAATTTAGTAGCTATTGTCCGAGTCATTGATGTTAATCAAGCAACAAAAGAAAGACAGAAAATCACACAAATATTGCGGTCAAAATAAACACTGCTCTTTTATACTACCACTGCAAAATTTTAACCAAACTATGTTACAGACTTTTCATTAAGACCCTAAAGAATCATATCAACTTGTGGAAAATGGGCATTCAATGACCCCTTTAACAATCTAAAGCATTTTGCAGATTACATGCCTTGGGGTATTGGTTTAACACTGTTTTTTTCCCCACACCCAAGGGAATAATACCACCAATACCACGTAACATGAATATAGATTATAGGAATAGTCCACCCAAAAACTACATTCTTACATTTTAGGAGATGTGTGGATTACTTGTGAATTATTGTGATGTTTTTATCTGCTGATTGGACTCTCATTCTCACAGCACCCATTCACTGCAGAGGATCCATTGGTGAGCAAGTGAAGTAATGCTTAATTTCTCCACATCTGCTCTGAAAACGCAAACACTTCTACATCATGGATGGGCTGAGAGAGTTCCCCAAATTTTCATTTTTAGGTAAGCTATGTTTTAATGTAATATTAATGCAGTTATTATTGTGCTTACAATTCATTTTACTACTGTAATACTTATATAGTTTTCTATTTGATTACATGGAATGACATTTAAACTCAATAACACTACATATTGTATATTATTGCTCTTTTGTTGGTCTTGATTGCTTTCTATTGTCCTCATTTGTAAATCACTTTGTATGTAACTGCTAAATGACTATATGTAAATATAAATATATTTTGTCTTTATAGATACATTCTTTATATATTAAAACCTTTTGATTGTATAAGATTCACACACGGTATGTTTTTCTCAGTTGCAAGACCTCTTTGGCTCTGAACATTTTCTGTGCATATCAGATCTACAAAAGTCAACACAAATGTGTTTGCCTCTTTGGTCTTTCTCTGTATGTGTGATTTCTAGTAGGATGGGATTTGCTCTTATCTTCACATGTTAGCGTAGACTGCTTCATCTTTCAAGGCACGGTCAGATGAGAATGGTGTTGCATCACACTAATTAAAAAAGCAAAATATGTTACAGACACCTCAAAGTAGATTTTGTTAATTAAACAATCTCTTTTAAACTGTAAATGTTAAAGGCACATAGTGTTGTTTTATAGTCATAGATTTATACATTCAGTATCTGCATGCATGAGCCTTCAGTGTGTTGTTATCAGTTTTAACAGCTAGCTGATGTGTGAAGCTATGGTAGCACTTTTTTTTCCTGTCCTGTTCCACATGTACATACTATGTACTTGTTTTAGTGATTACAATAACTGGGTAATAACTAAATACTAACCCTGAACCTATCCCTAAACCTTACCTACTGTATGTAGTTATCCAGTACTTTATTAGGCAAGTACACTACAGGTAAGCGCATGTTCCGTTAATTTATTGTGTTTATGGGGTGGGGTCTAACGTATTAATGCTTTGTTAAAAAAAAAAAAAAAAAACCTTCAAGGATTAAGAACCACTGCTTTATGCCCCGTTTACACTAGTGCATTTTCGTTTTAAAATGCATAACTTTTGCTATGGTTACGCCTAGCGTTTACACTACTCCGGCATTTTCGACCCTCGAAAACTGAGACTTTTGAAAACGCTGCAGACCCTATTTAATTTGAAAACTCCGGGGTTGCATTTGTAAATGTACCACAACTGAGACTTTTGACAATGATGGCGTGGCTGCCCACATTCTCTCTGCGTATCCTTGATGACAGTGTAAACAATAACATCATGCGCATTGTTGTACCCATAGATGAATAGGTAGATTCCCCATTCGATCGCTCCAAGCTCGTAGAAGTGTCCGCGATCTAAATAATAGGGAATCTACCTATTCATATCTAATGCTGTACCTGCATGTATGGTCATGTGACATACGTTTTAGGTTGTGTAGTGTAGACAGAGATCATTTCTGAAACGCAGAGGAAACGCCAGTGTAGACGAGGATCGTTTTCATTTTTTTTTACATACATAACACAAATAACACATTAAACTCACACCTAACATCAATACCTCCAAGAACTTGTCAATAAATGTCTAAAGAACTGATGCGCTGCTCAGAAACAGACTTCTGCATTACTAATAGTTTTGAAAGAGGACAAAGATTGCACTAATGCAAAGTTACTCACCCCCCAGTTGTCATAAACACGACCTTTCGAGCAATTTGTGTAAATATCCTCATCACTGCCTTTCACTTCTTTACTGCTTTTCATAAAACAATAGATACAAATCATTAGTAAAAGTTCTGATTTACAGTAATGTAACAAACATTATATTATACACTACAGTCAAAGTTTGAAATCATTAAAATCTCCTGTTTTATTGTTTACTGTTTAAACAATACAGTAAATACAGTAATATTCTAAAATAGTATTACAATTTAAGGGAACTATTTAATATATTTTAAAATGTGATTTATTTCTGTGATGCAAATCTGAATTTTCAGCATCATTACTCCAGTCTTCAGTGTCACACAATCCTTCAAAAATCAATTTGATATGCTCGTTCCCTGCTTCAGAAACATTTCTTATTATTATCAGTTATATGTTATATGTTACTATAATACATTTTTCTTCATGATTCTTTTATGAATAGACAGTTTAAAAAAATGCAATTTATTTGAAATCTTTTGTGACATTTGGAATATCTTTGGAATATTTAAATTTCTTTTAAAATAAATGAATGATCTTTTTAATTATTAATAATTTAAAAAATATTAATGATTCTAAAATTTTGACTTGTAGTGTATATAAGTTTATACTATATATACTTTTCTAAATCAGACTTGTTTTGGGTTGTCTTTTGAGTCTGTTCATTCTTCATTACAGGTTGTTGTGCAGCTCTCTTCCCACTGAAATAAAGAGGGATTTTAAAGTTGCCAGGAAACAAAGGAGTAACAAGACAGATGGAATAACAAGACACACTGATTGAGTGAGTCAGTGAATGTGGGATGAGAGATCCTTACCAGCGTCTTCTCACAACATACACTAAAATGCAGACTAAAACAACTACAACAGCTGATCCAACAGCAATGTATATTATTATACCTGTGAAAAGAAACAAGTATTTAAATTAATTATATGCGATAATTATTGTGATTATTATTATGCAATAAAACAATGATAGAGTGTTTTTAAAGATGAAGTCTCACGATTTTGAGGAGCTTCCAATGTTATGTTAGAACTTCCCAGACTGTTATTGGCAAAGCACTGGACAGTCTCAGGGAAACCCAGCCAGCCCTGTAAGGTGAACTCATTTTGTTTACTGCTGGTGCTGGAGAAGGCTTTCGAGGAATCTGGACCAAACCACTTGACTTCACTGGGAGGGTTGGAGTCCACAATACAGACACAAACCGTCAAAATCTTAGACTGGCAAGAAGATTCACTTTTAATCTCAGGAGGATCTAGACAGACAGACAGACAGACAGAGAGAGTATTAGCTAACATAAATTATAAACAATGATCTTCTTTCACTAAAAATACCAGTTTAAAATGTTGAACCGAGGCCTTACACAATATATTAAATTTCTGTGGACCAGAATTGTTTTTTCCCTCTGTGTTAATGGCTGTACAGGAAATGGCCTCGGACACTCTCTTCAGTTTGTAAGTTGGGCTCTCTGCTAACATCTTTCCATCTGAGCTGAACCACTGGTAGCTGTTTGCAGGAGGATTGCTGTTACTGGAGCAGGTCAGTTCAACAAAGTCATTCTCCTTCACTGAGGATTTAGGGACCACGTTTACATTATATGGAGGATCTGAATGAGAAAAAAGTTTGATAAAATGCAATGTATTATGTCTGATCAGTCTAACATTCAGTTCATTTACAGTTTTTCTCGATTGCTTAAACACTTTTCTTAAAATTATTTTTGCAAAACGCAAAACACCAATCCATAACTTCTAACTCAATTCCCCAAACTTATAAGTTATGTTGCTTGTGGTTCTGATTGGTGTGCTATAAATTGTTACTTCTAGAGTTTCGATTTGGGTAATTGTGTGCTAATTGAGCTCAAACTGTGCTGACTTGAGTGAACAATATGGAATGCTAGCGCTTTGTAAATAACCACATGGTGTAAGCACTGAGAAATGTATTGATTTGTGTGTAGAGTTTTGCAGTAATAGTTCACCAAATCTGACTCATGTGTCAAAGGAGGGGAATAGTGTTTATAGTTTAGGGGAATGGGTGTGCTCTTTAAAAAAGGATGTTATGGTTTTTAAATTATAGTTCAAAAGCCTGGTTATAGTGTTTTAGCAATCGAGAAAACAGTAATAGATGCTTTTTATTCAAACTTCAGTTTTCGAATAAGGTTTTCAACTATAGGGGGCCTCTGCAAACTTTCAGTTTGATCACAGGACCACTTGAAATTATCAAGATTAATATATCATTATTAACATAATTAATATAGTAAAATAATTTAAATAAATGTAATTAAACAAAATAAAATCAAGAATTAAAAACAAAACAACTTTATTTTCTTTGCCCCTCAAATAGTATTATTTTGAAAGAAAAAATACAGTTGTTGAACATCTGAAATCACAAAATGAATTGTGGTTATGAAAGAAACAAACATTTTTATCATTATTATCACAGAAATACTGCATATGACTATTGTATTGGACAGTGGGGGCTTTAGAGTCAAAAAGGTTGTAAATCACACTCCTAAAATCATTAAAAGCTAATAAGTAAAGACTTGAATTAGCATCTAATCATTTATTTATTTTTAACTCACATAGCAGACTTACATTTAACTTTGAGTGTTTTGTAGTCTGTCAGTGTCTTCCCTTTAAACTCTGCAGTGCAGCTGAGATGTTTGTTGTGGTCTTCTCTAGAAGGAGTGAAGGTCAGGTTGTAAGATGTAAGCTTCCATTGACCATGATTCTGTGGCTGTGATGGACTCGATTGTTTGCCATCATGGCTCCAGGTGACTTTAGGCAGGTCTGAGGGACAGGAATGAGACACGGCACAGGTAGCAGTCACCGGTTTCCCTGATGTCACTTCCTCTTCCACAGAGACGTTAGGATTCTCTGGTGTTTCTGGTGAAGACACACAAATTGTTGACAAAATATCCAATGTTTTTTCCATCATTTTTTCCATAATGCTTGACAAGTTCATTAAAATACTGATTTAGATATTACACAACAAATCATATCGATGACATCTTAACTTTAATCATCATGTTGTGTTCTGGTCATTTTAATACAGAGAGGACCCATCCCCTTACCTTTCACTGTTAAAGAAACTATTTCTTTTTTTTCTTTATTTTTATATGTGTACTTGTCCAGATCTTTAATCTCAATCCGAAACATGAATGACCCAGCATCGCTGCTGCTCAGTGAGCTGATTTTCAAAGAACAGTCCTTTTTGCCCAAATCACCATTGAGACTAGTGCGACCTTTGAATGAGTCGATGATATTTGAGGTGTCTGTATGGAATACTGTTGATTCTTCATTTCCTTTTAACCAAATCCCTTTAAATTCTGTGTATGTTTTTCCATTTTCAGGGTAGCTGAACCTACAGGGAATCAGCACACATGATCCAGACAAACCCACCACTGATTCTGGCACTTCAATGTTCCATCCCACAGCATTAGCAGATGGCACTGAAAGAAGAATGAATTAAAATTATTATTTTGTTTCCTTGACAATTTAGTGGCCAATTAAAACATTTTATCTAATCTTACAAATGTCAATTTAAATGTTATACCAGTGACAGTAGGCTATATCATAATGAAACATTTTCTAACAGTTATCCTTTTATTGTTTTAGCATGAGTCTAATTTTCCAAGACACTGTAAGGGTGGTTTCCCTTCAGGCTGTAGGATTGCCGAATGACCTTCAGCACGATGGTATGAAACCGTACATTTAGTGTCTATTACCAGCCATTACCACTTATATCAATGACGGAAATAAGCACTGTTAAAAATAGCTAAATATGTGAGAGAGTGTTGCTATTGTGTGACTATATTGTATTGAAATAGGTAGCACTTCAGTGTTAATGTTGAATCAAGACTAGTTAGCACTGTCATTTATAATCAAAGTGGTTTAAAAATAGTATTTTGTTATGGTTACGCTTGAATTGGTTACAAAATAGATGAAGGATGGTAAAACATATACAGTTAAAAGTGTGTGTGTGTGTGTGTGGGTTGAGAAAGGAAGAAAAAAGAGGGAGAGAGGGCAGAGCCCCAAGAAGAGCTCCAACAAAGAAAAAAGGCAGCAAAGCAAAGAGACCGAGCTATAGTTACAATCTTCTTTTATCCCTTCCTTGACCATGTGACTAACAACCAACTTTGAGACATATAAACTGACCAATCAGCAAATTACAGCTTCACCCACTGGGTAAAAGGTTTGACAATTAGTACACCCCCAGTGTATACACATCTTGGCCTACAGGCCTTGATCACTATCAGCACCTCTGTGTCTCCAGGAACGCCAAATGGCCCTTTTGGAATTCAAGATAGGTTTGGAACAAGAAAGCAGAAGTATTTGAATATTTTTGACCCTACAAAACTCATCTTGGTAACAGTTTCTTCCCCATAGATGACTGGAAGTATGCTGTAATTCCTTTGTGTGAGGAATTACTCATTTTACTTTATTTGTAATACTGCATGGCCTAAGAGCAGAAAAAAAAAACTAACTGATTATTAAAGACCTTTGTGTGTGTGTGTGTGTGTGTGTGTGTGTGTGTGTGTGTGTGTGTGTGTGTGTGTGTGTGTGTGTGTGAAAAATTCACTTCAAAAAGACTAAACATTGATTATTTACAACTTAAAACAGCTGTCAAACATGATAACCATTTTATCTAGTTACATTTTACTAACCTCTGAGCCAGAGAAAGAGTGACAATAAACAGCTCCAGAAAACCATCTCAGCATCAAAGTTCAGCGTCTGGGAATAAATGTTGTCATAATTTACGGCGTTTCACTTGCCAGTAATCACAAGGTACTATTTTTGAATGACAGAACATAGTTTCATTTTTCACTGTTAATGGAACAAGTACAGTGCGACATTTCCAAGGCATTAGTTATTTAATAAGGAATTTAAATAGTCACTGTGTAAAAATAAAGAAATAAATTAGTAACTTACTTACTGTTCTGTCCTCAAACTGTGCCTGAGTTCATCAGAAGAAGACTTATGTGCTACATATCCGAGAGCTTCCTTCCCCCGTACATCTGGCTGAGCGTGATGCTTGTGATAATTTGGTCACTTCCTATTTCAAAGGCTTCTGAAAGACTGGCTGCATATATATATGGAGAGAGTGAGAGAGAGTGACTTTTTTAACCAGGTATGCTAAATGATATGCACGACCTAATAACTTTTATTTACCGATTAGGCAATAACGTTGCCAATAACGTATTACTTCAACATACAGTTACAGTGTTTTTTTTTTTTTCTTTTGATTTAGTCGAATTGGTTTTGCATAAAATACAATATGATTTTAGGCAATCGAGATCTGACAGCTACAGCACATCTTTCCGCTTGGGCGAGCGCTTCGTGGACAGCTTACCTCGTGCATGCAATCAGCCGCAGGCCTGCAACAAATCGCTAGCCGGGTTTCAATGTCGGGCCAAAAGTGGGCGTGCTAGTGCGTGCCAGGGCCAGTCGCGTTTCCACCGTCACTTCCAGGGCTTGATGGTGCCTCCTCGAGGCCAACGGCCTGGGTTTTTTGGCCCGATAAAAAAACCTTGGGCCAAAGAGGGCCAGCTGGGGCTAGATGAGTGGTTATGAACAAAGGCGGAGTTTCTTCGCGTCTGGAGAGCATCAGCGCCGCAGAACATTTCAGAAAATGAACAGCAAACACCAGCATTAAAGCCTTTTAAAATAATTTTAGCTCAAAACTCACTTTCAGACAGCAGCGAGTGTTTGAAATAACTTCTGTTTGAGATCCGATGTGGATTATAATCACCATACAAGGCAGAAATATTTAAGCGAAGCAAACCCCTTATGAAAATTAACCATGGTTTTACTATAGCCTAGTAAAACTGTAGTTAACCTTAATAACTGTAGTTTTTTTTTTTGAAAACCATGGTTCTGAACTATGACTGTAGTAACCATGTTTTTTTTTTTTTTTTTTAAATCATGGTTCTGCTTGGTTTTACTATAGTTATACTTTAGCAATACTATAGTAAAACTGTAGTAAATCATGACTGTAGTAAACATGGTTTTTTGGTGCCACAAGAACCACAAATTAATTTGTAATAACAGTTTAACCATGGTTTTACTATGGTTGTATTACCATAGTTTAATCATGGTTTTACTAAAGTGCCTCAAATTACATTTAAGCCTAGTTATTCAACAAACATCTACAAAATAAAAACAGAATTACAAGTTACTATGCTATGACACAGGCTTTATTAAAGCAATTACATAATCTGAAAGAAAATATGAACTGTTGCAATTGTTCTCACGTGACAAAATGATTCAGAACTATGAACTACAACTTTATAAAATAAAATGGTTATAAAGCACTGCAGTGGTAGAGATGGTTTTCTGCTAATTTACAAAATAAATAGCTAATTGTTTCACTGTAATAATGCATTATTGCTATATAAATTAAATACATGTTCAAATAAACATGACTTAGTGCACATACACAACATTATACCTCCTACCTCTTTTACAATATCTTATGTAGGACTGCCTGCAATTCAATTTTTTTTTTTTTGATAATCGATTTATCTGCAGGTTTTCTATTTTATTAATTGGATGACAAATATATATATATATAATATATATATATATATATATATATAATAAATTATTTTTTAATTAAAATAATTTTAATCCATTATTTTAAACCATGAAAACAAATATAATGAATGTATCTACGTAGGCTCTGCTGTACAATATAAGCATTAAAGTGTTAAAAAAAAAAACATTTCATTCTAAACCTAAAAACATCAGATTGCTTGCTATTTTAAAACAGAATTTAAAACAATTTAAACAAAAACACAAAATGTTACCTTGTAAGAGGTATGAGGAACAAACACAATCATTCGTCTGAACAGAGTCATTATATAGCTAATATTAATGGACAGTTCCAACAGTGT
This sequence comes from Cyprinus carpio, assembly GCF_018340385.1. NCBI lineage: Eukaryota > Metazoa > Chordata > Actinopteri > Cypriniformes > Cyprinidae > Cyprinus > Cyprinus carpio. The sequence goes on from NC_056611.1 coordinate 23,987,213, forward strand.
GCCTTTGCTGTTACTCCTCTCATAAATATGATTACTTGTGTTACATGTAGGGTTTTAAACCTACACTTAATTTTTCTAGCAAAAAAAAAATATTTTAGCAAAATGTGTATTTTCGTCAGAATTATGAGCGGTCAGTTTGTTTTGATGCACTAATCAAATTAGTTGACGATTATTTTCATTATCGCTAAGGTGTTGCAGGCCTAGTTTTATACAACCTGTAAACACAAGCCCAACACAGGCAGATGTGTGCAGTTCATAGGGTGCATCAAGGTCCCATTAACAACCTTGATTACAATATCAATATATCAATATATTTAACATCATTAAAAAAAGGTTTTCATTGGAAAAGTTTTACACATACTACAAAATACATTCACAAGAAATGAGAAGTACTTTTAAGAATGTTTAAAATAATATTAACTCACATGAGATGACGATTTCTGTCATTTCAGGCCTATAAAGCAAGCTGATTTATTTTACATCGAGTCACCCCATGGGAGCCGATGAAGGCCAGATGAATCCTCCACTATTTTAACAAATAATGCTATCTATCAGATTATGCTACCAACACTGTATTTATCCTACTTTAAGTGTAGGTTTACATGTTAATAAAGAATTTGCTTCCGAAATATGCTACCATCTGTTTTAATGGGAGGTAGCAAAATCTGACAGGGTAGCACAAATCATCAGTGCGACGGGACAAAACCAATAAAACCCATTACAAACGAGGCATTTGTAGCATCCAGTGGGGACATAATTACTGATTATAATGACTATATATTATACTATATAATATACTGTCTTTTTACGTGTTGCATTGCATGGCACCATGTAAACTTAAAACCATGTCTGCATTTGTGATTGGAGAAATGACAAACAACAAGCGCTACTCTACACTGCTCAAAACTCACGTTTGAATCAACAGTGGCAAATTCTTTAAATATGTAAACTAACTTACAGACTGTGAGTCAGAACAGTCGGCAGATCAGGAAACAGTCCTCCGGAATTTTTTATTTTTTTTTTACCACAAATGTGTTCTTTCTTTTCTTACCACAAATGTTTGAATGGTATTGTTTCCATAAAAATGTTAGGCAGCAAAAACTGTTTTCAACAAAGGTAGTAATCAGAAATGTTTCTTGAGCAGCAAATCAGCATATTGGAATGATTTCAGAAGGATCATGTGACACTGAAAACTGGAGTAATGATGCTGAAAATTCAGCTTTGATCACAGGAATAAATTACATTCTAAAATATATTCAGAAAAGAGGTATTTTAAATTATAATAATATTTACGAATATTTCTATTTTTACTGTATTTTTAATCAAATAAATGCAGTAGTAGTGAGCAGAGGACTTACATAAAAAAAACATGTTAAAAAAACATAAAACAATCATACCAACCTTTAACTTTTGAACAGTAGTGTATGTTTGAGCTTTTACTTACTAGTCATATGGTTGAACACACACACTAGTCAACATTTAAAGAGGATCAAAACCTCAATCAAGATTTTTTTGTCATATGTAAGAAACTCAGTTACACTACACAATGAAATTCTTACTCTGTGAATCCTCTAGCAGCCAGAGACATGCAAATAACCACAAATACATATTATGAAGTTACAAGTGATAGTGCATGTACATGAATAAGTGCTAGTTTATATTAGTGTATAAAGTGACCAGTGCGATATAAACAGTCAAAAATGCATGTACAAAGTCCAAATGAGGTAGGTTGTGAACAAACTATGTTGTGTATTATACTCTAAGGCCATTTTACCATATTGGGGGAAGAGGCAATGCATGACATTTACTAGCACTACTGATGGCCTGAGGGTAAAATCTGTCTCTCAGTCTTGATGTTCTAGCTTTAAAACTCCTATAACGTTTGCCTGAAGGGAGGAGTGTGAAAAGGCTATGCTGGGGGTGACTAATGCCTCTGATGATGTTCATAGCTCTCTTAATAGACCTGGTCTGGTAAATGCTGTCCAGTGCTGGTAAGGCAGTTCCAGTGATGATTTTGGCTGATCTCACCAACCGTTGTAGGGCCTTTCTATCCTGTACTGTGCAGCTGCCAAATTAGATGATGATGGAGCTGGTGAGAATACTCTCGACTGCACACCTATATAAGTTGTTGAGTATTTGTTGTTACACGCCAAATTTCCTCAGCTTCTTCAAGAAGTGCAGACGTTGATGTGATTTCTTGTTGTTTGATTTAGCCAGACACTAATAAAATGACCCCAGTTCCAAAAACACCCCAAGTCTGACAATTTACACACACACACACACACACACACACACACACACACACACACACACACACACACACACACACACACACACACACGTTTAACCAGCGCAAATAAAAGGACCCCACCCCAAGTCAATCATATATAAATATATATATATAATATATATATATATATATATATATATATATATATATATATATATATATATATATATATATATATATATATATATATATATATATATATATTATATATATATATATATATATATGACCAACGAATATTTGAGAAAAACATTCATTTCATAATGATATTTCCCCTCCGTTTTAAATTCTTATTATCCAATTAAAGGATAAATTTTTGTGAACTTTTTAAATAAAAAGACCAAAAGGATTAACAATGCAGATGAATTTTCATAGCCTTTTTTGATCATATTCACCAAAGGGGGCCAATATTTTTGGCCTCAACTGTATATTATATATATATATATATATATATATATATATATATATATATATATATAAAAGGGGGAAGTCGTGGCCTAATGGTTAGAGAGTTTGACTCCTGGTTGTGAGTTTGAGTCTCGGCCCAGCAATACCACGACTGAGGTGCCCTTGAGCAAGGCACAGATCCCCCAACTGTTCCCTAGGTGCCGCAGCATAAATGGCTGCCCACTGCTCCGGGTGTGTGTTCACGGTGTGTGTGCGCTCTGGATGGGTTAAATGCAGAGCATGAATTCTGAGTATTGGTCACCATACTTGGCTGTATGTCATGTCACTTTCACTTTCATAATTATATACACAAAAATAAATAACTAAATTATTTTTAGTATTAAACTTCCGCTATGTTTAATAATTTGACAATAATTTCTGTGAAGAATTTAAATGAAACCATACTTCCAACTCAAATATCATTTGGACAGCCACAATGATATCCTGTTTATATTTCACACAGGATGTCACCGAAAGTTGTCCCATCCTATTATAGTACACAACCTACAAAAACAGAACCAAACTAATACTCACTCTGAACATGTATGATGAGCAATACTTTTCTTTGTAAATTTCTACCATATATTTCATTATACGTTAAAACATGTTAAGTACTCAATGTTTAGTTACTTTTACTTACTAAGAAAAGTTTCTGCCCACTGCTTTGTGCAAGAGAACAATCACAACAATACAGTATCTGCTCTATACACATTTTCACATACTGTAGAGTTGATTTTGAAATTGCACTTTAGGCACAGAACAGTAACTTCCATCTAGCACAATCAAACCTCTAAAAATGGACACATGTAACACCTCTCTTTATCTCCTTGCACTGGCTACTGGTTGCAGTGTGCATCATATACAAGATATTGATGCATGAAAGTGAAAGTCGTGACATTTGCCAAGTATGGTAACCCGCGGAATTAGTGCTCTGCATTTAACCCATCCAAATGCACACACACAGCAGTGAGAAGTGTACACACCGTGAACACACACCCGGAGCAGTGGGCAGCTATATATCCAGCACCCGGGGAGCAACTGGGGGTTCAGTGCCTTGCTCAAGGACACTTCAACCATGGGTATTGAGGGTGGAAGAGAGCACTGTTCATTCACTCCCTCCCACCTACAACACCTGCCAGCACCAAGATTTGAACCTGCGACCTTCGGGTTACAAGTCCAACTCTCTAACCAGTAGGCCACAGCTGCCCCCTATATAGAACAGCACACGCCTACTTCCACTCACTACTTTGAATCTATATCCCCTCCAGAAGTCTGAGATCCGCTGGTGATCGACGCCTCATGGTAAACACTTCTTTTTAACATGTAGAATTATTTATAGTGATACTCCAATCAGGATTTTTACAGACATGCATTCAAGGCCTGAGTTTCATTTTTGAAAATGGGGTGAATTCCCCTCTTAGGTGACTCTTGTGGGAGGGAGATTTATTATTATTATTATTATTATTATTTGAGTGGTGGAGGGGGGATTTTAAGACTTTTTATTTTTTTCAAAAAATATGTAATTAAATGTTTGATCATGCTGTGTATTTTTGTTTTTACATTGGGGAAGCTGTTGAGTGTGCATAAGCACACAGTCTCTGGAGAGCGCACGAGCGCTGATAAACATTAGTGACGATGCATGTAAACTGTGACAATTCCTGTGTCAACCGTGCAGTGCGCAGCGCGTTTATAGTGCAGACGCGACGCGATCTGGTGATATGAAGCCATTCGCGCATTTTGAGATGGAAAGACAAAGAGCTCGCGGAGAACTCGTGCTGTTTGTAAAATAACGCCTCACAGAAAGTTTTCAAATTATTTTGTAAGTTATTTAATGAAGAAATATGAATTGTACCTCACCTTCAGCATTATAATTATTTCACCCGATCCGGACTGAGACAGTGCCGCTGCATGTTACGCCAAACCTCTCAGGGCAGGCGCGTCATCAGCTTGAGATCGGTTTATATGAGAACGGCTTCTAAGGCCTCGTTTACACTGCCTGTTAAATCCGATTTTTTTGCTCATATGTGACACAGATCGGATCTGTTCTATGACAGTGTAAACGGGGAAAAAACGCATGCATTCGGATATTTCAAAATCGGTTTCAGGCCTCATTCATATGTGGAAATAAATCGTATATAAATCAGAAATGTGCGAATGCGTCATGTAAATAGGCAGATCGGATTTTCTGAGGCATTGCGTTCTGTACGTCATTATAACTGCGACAATTTGGTACTTCTCCGAGGTTTAACGACGTCATATGTGACCCGTGCTGGCAAAATGAGTGTAAATTCGCACGGGCTATTTTGAGCTACAGGCAAAAACAAACAAACAAACAACAACAACAAAAAACAAAAAAACAAATCCTATCCTATTTGTTTCAATCTAGGCTATTTATTCCACTGTTTTTTTTTTTTTTTTTTTTTTTTTTCTTTGCATCTGTTCTTATTTATAATAGCAAAGATAAATAAATAAATAAATAAATAAATAACGGCTGTAATTAATAATAAGAAAAGACGGAGGACTTCACTATCGACTTAAAATGGGTGAGACTCCGTCATTTTTTCTCCGATTCCAACAAATCATAATTCATTTTGAAGGTCTTTTAATGGAGAATTTAATTTCCCCCCATTTATTATTATTATTATTATTATTATTATTATTATTATTATTATTATTTTTAATTGCTCATTGTTCTGTTTCAGGCGGTATGGCAAGTGTAAACACATGAATCGGATATGGGTCACAATTGAAAGAACGTGTAAACGGACAGGCAAAAAAAAAAAAAAAAAAAAAAAAATTTCGGATATAGGCAACAAATCAGAACTGGCCATCAAGACCTGCAGTGTAAACGAGGCCTAAGTGTTTATTTCTCCATTAACACAGAAGTATGGAGATAAAACAACACACATATCGATAACAGTATTGTTTGTCCTGAAGCTTATCGGTAATATGGTATTGACCCAATTACGCACCGGTCAAAAAAAAAATCCGGTTCTCTGCTCCCATCTGAAGAAATTGCGTTCTGTGGGGGCCGTTCTGGACCGCGGGGCCCCACACAATTGCCTAAATGGTGCCCTAAACACGCTACTGTATAGTTCACCCATAAATCTTAAAGTTGTTCCAAAACTGCATGGATTTCTTTCTTCTGCTGATAATAAAATAACATTTTGCTTCAAAATATACCCAAATATTTTGAAGAATGTGGGTAACCAAACAGTTTCTGGTTGATTCCATTTTTATTACTATATTATAGAAGTCAGTGGGGACCAGAAACTGTTTGCTTACCCACATTCGTCAAAATACACTGGACGCGTGTGGCACACCATGAGTAAAGACAGCAGAACCCATTATAATCAGTAATTCTGTGGCACGGCATGGCACAACAAATACCCCACAGCAAACTGTTGTCCTGTTTTATTTCTGACATACTCCAAGCGCTCAAGCTTATTCTGACATGAAAGAGAAATGGATTGCTGATGTGACATGACACAGCAATGCTCGCCAATACATGTACAATTTAGTGGGCAGGGCTAAAAAAGCAATAATGTATAAGTAGGCGTTGACATTTCTGCAGAGATGGTCTTTTGTTGCACTACGTCATCATAATGTGATAAATTCCAAAGCAAGACTTTTGGCAATTTGGTTTCAATAAAAGCTGTTTTTTTTAACTAACCAACCAAAAGTTTTGAGTTCTTAAAGTTACAGCATGTTTTAATGGTACATTGACCTTTTATATGTCGAAAGATCAAGGGAAATTCGATTTCTCAGAGCTCGAGTGCGCAGTTCACCATCGCTCGGATACGAAGACAAAACGTTGCTCAGGGTTTATTCACCTCTTCAGCATGCTCTTTTTATTCAGCATGAACTTTTCACAAAACTTCTGCATCAGCTTAGTATAACGTAGAGACATAAACACGTAACAACATATGTCATCACTCCCATACAATAATACCTTCAAATGAAACAATAGGTAATTTGACTGATACCGTAATGTATAAGAGTGCAATACCTAAAGGGGTCATATGATGCTGCTAAAAAGAACATAATTTTGTGTATTTGGTGTAATGAAATGTGTTTATGCGGTTTAAGGTTAAAAAACACATTATTTTCCACATACTGTACATTATTGTTTCTCCTCTATGCCCCGCCTTCTGAAACATGTCAATTTTTACTAGACTCATCACTCTGAAAAGCGAGGTGTGCTGTGATTGGCCAGCTATCCAGCGTGTTGTGATTGGCCGAATGCCTCTAGCGTGTGATGGAAATGTTACGCCTCTAAACATATTGTGATGCCTTGTCCGGCCGGAGCAACGAGACATAAACATAAAAACCATTATAAAGGTTATATAAACATGATTTCTAGTCGTGTCTTCTTTTGGAAGGCAAAAACAAAGTAGTTTCACTTTTTCAACGAAACATCGTCACACACCGTGGCTTTGAGAGAGCAGAGGCAGGCGGCTTGAGGTGGATTCTACAAAGGAGCATACCTTGTGCTTGCAGCAACCACATGAGACGATCCCGGGCTGGACTCCACTTCATCCACAGTGAAAGCCCATTCACAGTACGAAGTTGATGTATGCATGACGAAATGAATATCGTCCTCTTTTGGAAGGCCAAACAAAGTAGTTTTGCTTTCGCAGTGAAACACACAGCATCTATACGACATGGCGGCGGTGGCAACAACAATACTACAACAAGAATAAAAGGTACGCCTTCTTTCTTTGCGTGAACATCTGGGTGGCACTATGCAAATCTTCCCACATACTGACGCAGAGATGTGGGGGCGTGTTAGAACGAGCCGTTTCAGGAGGGCGTGGACGAGTCTCAACTTTTATAAAGAATATCTCTTTGGATTTGAGACTTTAGTCTTTGCAACTTTACAGATCTTCTTTATTCACCAAGAGCTTGTAACACTCCAAAGAGAAAGGAAAATTTGAAATCGCATCATATGACCCCTTTAACAGCTGGATTAGTCTGGTATAAATGGCTCAAGTGTGCGTCTAAAATTTCATTTTGGAATTAGCAATGGAGGCATTGGATGAGATGCAGAAGAAATCCTACTTACAATAGGGTTTTAAGCAGAAAAACCAGAGAAATGCCTTGAAATATAATCTGATTAATGTCATGAGGTATGGCAATTGTAGTATAAGCAGAATAATTGACTTAGATTCAACCTGTTGAATTATTAGAAAATAATCCACATCAACGGCCCGTTGTCAATAATTCCTTACTTAAAAGTGTCCCTATATTGCATTTGTAACACTTAATGGCTGAATTTTGTGTGTATTAGAGAACAAGATACCAATTTGTTTCAAGTTGTAATTTTTATTTAAAAATCCACCAAAATCATACCTCATCTTTGAGAATTTAAGATCAGTTTTTAAATCACAGTAGTGTTGGAGATTATTTTTCCAAAGATGGCTATTATTCAGATATAACAAATACATATTTGAAATGCAGATTTGGACATGTTTTCAGAAATAGGGTACAATTGATCATTTATCAAAATGTATGGCTTCCACTGACAATGAATGAGGGAAGGGTCCTTTTTAAAGACAAGCAGGAACTACTCAAAAATTATTTAAATATTTGAATGGAACAGTTTTCTGAATATTTCCAAAACAGACTGTTACAAATCAAATCCACCTCAATTTTTAAGAGGTCCTGACATTTTACACTAGGTGTCAGTATATAAACTGGTCTTTTAACTTTGTGGATTTTTCTCCTCTACAAAGGCAGGATTGTACATTTCCCAATTCTTCACTGAAAATTGTTCCTGCTTAGACTCCAGTGCTGATGATAGATGGCAGTAACTGATGCGATTGCCTCTTGCGAGATTTAGTTTTGCCATACTGTAGTCTTTCTTGGACCGTACTTTTGAATGTTTGTCTTTCCGTAAGGTGTCTGCAAAAGGAACTTTGTCCTTTGGGTCATCCTCAGTGAGCTTTTCATTTCTCCTAATATTTTTTCTTGAGTGCTGGGTCATCAGAGGCCTAGATGTTCCATTGCCCATGATATATTGTGAAATGTGATGCTCTGGAAAAAAGAAAGAAAAAAAAAGGATTAAAGTTCTTGCACAGTAATTATAAAATAGGAATATACATAAACAATACGCATTACATGCTAAAGTAAATAAGCAATACACTGACTTTACCTGAGATGGATTATGAATGGATGCCTCATTTGGTTGGCAATCGGTTTTTGGATTTAAATAGTGCTGAGTACCCCACAGTAAACTTCCTGTTTCAGCGCTGGGTGAGTGATGTGAACAGCTTTGTTTTAATGGTTTCTGTTATGTGAATGGATTATGGAAATTAAATGAAGAATATGATTAAAGAGCACAATGGATCCTCTGATCTATCAGTTGGTCAGTGATGAAGCATTATACTCACAACCATTGATAGCAGCTATTTGAACTGCCATTGATTCAATAAGCTCTGTTTTGACTGGCTGATGTGATTGCATTTGAAGAGTCTACTAACCTCAACTGAGATTATCAGGGGAAATTTAGTGCTTTATTACTTGCTAAAAAACCTTAGCTCAAGAGTGTATTTAATAAAACTTTTTATAAACAGATGTTTTATAATATTTATTTGGAATGTACAATGTATTGTTTATAGGTCAGTGTCTTGCAGAAGATTTTTAGTTTAAGATTTTTCAGTGAACCACAAAAATTAGAACAACCAAAACTATTCATCTCCATCATATTGAGTTACACCAGGCATATTCTTTCAAACACTTCCTTTAAATATGAAGAATGAACTTGTACTCCAGTTATTATTGTGCCATTTTTATCGTTTAATTCATATTCAGCAGAGTAGGTAATCGGCTGTATAGGGCCATGGAGAATCAGCGGGTCACATCTCATAGGCAAACATTTTATTTATGTTTGCATTTACATTCTGGAGAGGTTCAATGGTGTCTTTTTAACGTTTTATTTTAAGCAATGTAGCCAATCACAGACATATTTGTTGATTTCTTAAATGCAATGGCTAATCAGAGGTCTTTCAGTTAGACTAAACTATACCCAAACTGCTCGAAATGCCTGAGTTTTTGCTCAATGCTGAGTAATGAATTTTCTCTCAAACAAAGTGTAGATACAATGTACATTATAGGTTGGCTCTTTAGTGTAAAGAGCTCCATTGATTATAATGAACATCTGTATATAAATAATGCAGGATTCACTCTCGAAACTTGCAGATGATATGGTACCTCAAAGTCACTAATATCAGAAGCATCCCCAGTGTTTTCATTGTGGAACCATGCCAAATAATTCTTTAACAAAGTGATTATAAATAACAAAATGATTAAGTGTTTAGTTTTAAATTATTAAATTGGTTGTAAATTAAAGCATTCAATTATGAACACAAAGAAAAATTAAGTCTATATTTGTTCTCACAACATAAATATTCTTCGGACCTAGTAAAGAATGACCTGGCGGTCTGCCAGCGTTTTTGGCAGGCACAAATTTAGCGGCTTGACATGGTCAGACCACTGTCTGTACATGGCAAGCCGATGGTCAGACCTAGGGATATGCCGGTATCAAATTTTCCTGTTGCGATTAATTGATAATTTTTTGTCAAGGTATGCGGTATTATCACGGTATTGAAATTAAGTTTCAAAAAAGTGGTCATAATACAGAAAAACAGGTTAAATAAATTTTTACTTATAACAAAAATAACTGAACATTTAAATACAATAAAGCAATACAAAAATATATTTAAAGTTAAAAGTTTTACACCGATTAAAGTGCAAAAGAACTTTAAAGACCCATAGGTATCACTTTACAATAAGACCTCATTAGTTAACCTTAGTTAATGCATTAAAATTCACAATAAGCAATAGCTATATTTGCTACAGAAGTTACTAATCTTTGTTAAAAAATTCAAGTCTTAGCTCATGTTAGCTTATTAAATAACAAAGTTGCAACTTTCGATTTTAACAATGTGTTATTAAATATTGGAATACCTAAGATTAATGAATGTTCAGAAGAATTTTTCATTGGCAGTTTGTTAACTAATGAAGCCCTAATGTAAAGTGTTAATGAACAATAAAGAATCAAAACACTTTTAAACAATATCTAGGGCATGTTGTAGTCCAGATTAAAATGGAAAAATTTTATGGAAATATATAAATATTATTTTATATTATTTAAATATTTAGAAAGTAGCAGCTGCTTTAATTTATGGGGTTTCCAGGGTAAGGGCTGCATTTTCTGCAGTTTAGCGCCATCTGCTGTCAGAAAGTGAATGTGCTTTCATTCAGCGCGTCTCTCACGTGTTCCCCCATGTGCTTCTCATGCGTGCTTGTTTACATCAGAGCTCACACGGTCTTTAAAACAGCATACAGCGGTGTTGCGCATGTTGACCAGTTGATGGGAAAAGTATTCTTAAAATGCATTCCAAATTCTGAATAATTTGTAATATATAATTATTCTCGGTATTTAGATGTGCCCACGATAACAATTACCGCGATAGTATACACATACTTTTAAGGTTTATAGGGCCTGTGTTTCATGTCATGATTTTTATTGTCTTAATTTCTCAAAATGATTTGCTTTGACACAAACTGCATACAGCTACAGCTACAGCCAGATTGTCTACTGGTCATACACACATCAATATCACATATTTTTTGTCATTAAGCACAACAATTACTGTATTTGCATTATTGTAAGGCTAGGTTGGGGTAGGTGTAATAAAACACAATCTGATTGGTGGCAAAGGTAATATGTCTTTAGAACAACGAGAGAGAGAGAGAGAGAGAGGGAGAGAGAGATTGTGAGAAAGAGTGTGTGTGTGTGTGTGTGTGTGTGTGTGTGTGTGTGTGTGTGTGTGAGAGAGAGAGAGAGAGAGAGAGAGAGAGCACAGTTAGTAAGTCCACCACTTCCCTTTGAGGAGCCAGGCCACGGCATTTTGAACTGTAAGCATGTGACACAAGTCTGAGAGGCACCAATGTACAAAGAGTTACAATAGTCTATTCGAGACATTACAAATGCATGCATGACAGTTTCAAGATTCTTACCAGACAAAAAGGGCTGAACCTTTACTAAAAGACGAAGATGATAGAAACAAGACCTAACCACAGCACATATCTGCTTATCAAATTTAAGACTGTTTTTAAGCAAAACCCCCAGATTCTGAACACAGGTGGTACTGTAAGGTAACAGAGTATCAAGATCAACATCATGAATGCTGTGATCATTACCAAACAAGATCATTTCAGTCTTGCTCTCATTAAGACTTAAGAAATTACTAGCAAGCCAAAGTATTAGTTTGTCTAAGCAGTCTAATGTAGGCTTAAAGGCAAGCTTATCGTCATAAATTTGTGTGTCGTGAGCGTACAGATAAAAAGATACACCATATCTAGATAAAATAGAACCCAAAGGTAGCATGTAGAGATTAAACAATACCGGGCCAAGAACAGAGCCCTGAGGGACACCAGAACTTAACTGTTTATCAGAGTTTATATTTGATGACTTTGAATGAAATTTAAACTCAATTGCTTTTTACATAATATATAAAGATAATTTGTCTTCATACATTAAATGTAAAAAGAGTTCAAATATATGATATTCATACACAGTACTTTTGTTTTCAGTTGGAAGACATTTTTACCTCTGAACATCTTCAGTGAATAATAATATCTACAGTAGTCAACAAACATTTGTTTGCCTCTGTTCTTTCTCTGTATTTATCATTTCTAGTAGGATGGCACATGTCCTTTTCTTCACATGTTAGCATAGACGGCTTCATCTTCCAAGGCTCTGTCAGATGACAATGGTCTCTCACCACACTAATAAAAAAAGCAAAATAAGTTACAGACATCTCAAGGAAAGTACATTCAGTTCAGTAAATACTATCACTTTTAATTATAAATGTTAAGTCACATGCAGTGTTGTTTTATAGTCATAGTTTAGCTTTTCTCTTTAATGTGCTATATTAATAGCTATATGGTGTGCAAAGTTTCCATTAAGTACATTTGTATGGTAAATAACACAAAGAACACTCACACCCAAAATCAACACCTCCTTGAACAGTGATAAAGTCACACTCACCCTCGAGTTGTCATAAGCATGACTGTCTGGGCAGTTTGTGTAAATGTCTCCATCACTGCCTGTATCGGCAACCTATAGCCGCTGAGAGGCTAAGCAGCAGGAATAATCCTTGACGCGTTTTGTTCATTGCAAATCCCACAACATTTATTGGCTTAATAACAGACCAAGTAGAAACAAATCGATATTGAACGGTCAACAGAAAGTGAGCACTCCCCGCTACTCACCCCCCCCTCTCTACTACACCTACCCCAAACAGGAAACGCTACCAGGTATATACACACCGATCCCACGTGACCAAACCACCTGGAAACATACACGCAAAATACAAAATAAAAGACAAGCGTTTTTTCTGCACTTACATTCCAGCCCCTGATTATTATACAATAAACCTGTAATAATCACAGACACAATCGAAATATGAACAATATTAACATACATTACATAATTAATTGTTATACATGATTTTCTTTTTTCTTTTTGTTTTTACAAAAAGGAAATGTGAGAAAATGTATGTGTGAAAATGTCCAGATCACTCAAAATGTTCATCATTGTAGCCGCATGAAGCAAAAAGTAAAGTAAAAGTAAAAGTCCAGTCTAAGTCAGTAAGATCAAGTAATTCAATCAAGTCCAAGTCAAAAGTCAAGTCGAAAGAGTCAGTTGAGAGCTCTCAAATGTCAGTCATAGCTAATCTTTAAATTCCTCAGCTTCAAGAAGGCGACAAATTTTTGTGATTGGCCTGGTCAGGCAGGTACTCATAGTCTTAATCTTAACTTGCCGTGTGAATCCTTTTTTGTCGTTTATCGTGTGAATAATTTTGCCCATGATCCAGGAACTCCTTGGTGCATTTTTCATCCATTATCAGTACAACATCTCCCAACTGATAGTTCCTTGTCCTCACCATCCACTTCTGCCGTTCCTGTAATAAAGGTAGATATTCACCAATCCATCTTTTCCAAAATTGGTTGGCTAAATACTGAATTTGACGCCATCTTCGACGGGCATACAAATCTTCCTTCTCAAACAATCCGGGTGGTAATGTAGACTTTGTTTTTAGAAGGAGAAGATGATTAGGTGTTAAAGCTTCCATGTCATCAGGATCCAAAGATGATCTAGTTATGGGTCGGTTGTTAAGTATAGACTCTACTTCACACAGGAAAGTATGAAGACCTTCTTCATTTAAACTTTGCCCTCGAAGAATGGAGTTTAGTATTTTCTTTATTGACCTGATGAGCCTTTCCCAGATCCCCCCATGGTGTGAACCGGTAGGAGGATTGAAAGTCCATTTAATCTTCTTTTGTAAAAGAACATCGTATATCTGACTGTGGTTCCAATTTTGTATCGCCTCTTTTAATTCACGATCGGCTCCAACGAAGTTAGTTCCATTATCTGAACGTATTTCAGCCACTTGTCCTCGTCGAGCAATAAAGCGTCTGAGTGCGTGAATGAATGAGTCAGTATCCAATGATGCAACCATCTCAATGTGAACAGCTCTAATGTTCAAGCAGGTGAAAAGGACTCCATAACGCTTTAGAGTGGTTCTCCCTCGCTTTACTTCAAATGGGCCCAAACAATCTAGTCCAACATAAGTAAAGGGTGGTTTGTCTGGGGAGACACGATCCTGAGGCAAATCAGCCATTTGTTGATGACCTGCAATTGCGTTGAACCTTTTACACACTACACATTTTGACAGAAATGTTCTTATGGCTACGCTAGCTCCAGGGATCCAATATCGCTGTCGAAGAGCCGCCAACATGAAGTTCCGTCCACTATGTCCCACTTCTTCATGAATTTGTCGCAGGATTAGGTTAGAAATGTGTAGATCTTTTGCCAGTATAATTGGGTGTTTAGAGTGTTCAGAAATCAATGCGTTATCAAGGCGTCCACCAACCCTGATGATATCACACTTAAGTATTGGGTTTAGGCTATAAAGAGGACTACTTCGTTTGACTACTCCACACTTACGTAGACTCTTTAGTTCCTCCGGAAATCTCTTTATTTGAGAAAGTCGGATGATTTCCATTTCGGCCTTTTCCAATTCTTCCAACGAAAGGAAGTCCTTACGCACTGTAGGTTCAAACTTCTGCATTTCCTGATTAATAATCATCTCTTGTTGATATGAATCCGTATCAGAGCAGACGAGAGAATTCTGCAATCGTTTCCTTTCCTTGCTACGGTCCATCAAGATTTGTCTCAAACGAAGGAACCATGCTACGGCTTTCTTTAGTCGAATCCAAGAGGAGAAGTAATCAAAGAGATATGATATAGGGTCAGAATTTTTATTGACTTCTATCATGTTTACCAAAGCACTCCTTTTAATCTCAGGATCATGAGGCAAAATCACATCCCTATAGGTGGGGTCCATAGGCCACTCCTCTTGTGATCGAACCAGAAAGGCGGGACCAGAAATCCACGACTCATTCTTTAAAAATGAATCCACCTTCACTCCTCTAGACGCCAGATCTGCTGGATTGCTTGACGAATTCACGTACCTCCACTGTTCTACATCAGAAACCTTCAAGATTTCGGACACTCTATTAGACACAAAGCACTTAAATCTTGAGGTGCTATTTCGAAGGTATTTAAGTACTGAAGTACTATCAGTCCAAAACACGGGAATTCTGAAAAGGCATCTTGAGTTCTTTCATCCAGATCTTGTCAATACGGCTTGCAAGAGTGGCAGCTGTAAGTTCCAGGCGAGGGATTGTAATGGACCTTAATGGTGTAACTCTTGCCTTGCTCACCAGAAGGGTAGAATATGCCTGTTGTTGGTCATTATGGAGCAGCAAATAGGATACCACACCATATCCTTGTTCACTTGCATCTGAAAAATGATGCATTTGAGCAGATGCTACATCTCCAAACCCATCAGGCTTCAAACATCTTCTAACCTCAAAACTCTCCAAGTGATGCAGATCATCCAGCCAGTGCATCCAACGCTGAACATACACTGATGGAATATCATTGTCCCATCCAATTCCCTCTCTACACAGGTCCTGCAGTATCCTCTTGGCAGACAAAATCACAGGTGACAAGAACCCCAGAGGATCATAGATGGAACTAACCACTGAGAGAATTCCTCTCCTGGTAAGAGGTCTATCCTTTACTACCACTTTGAATTGAAAGGCATCCGATTCAGCACACCATTGCACTCCTAATGCTCTTTCCACTGGCAAAGTGTCACGATCGAAGTCCAAATCCTTTACCTTTTTCTCTCGGTCCTTCTCTGGTACAACACCCAATACAGCACGGCTGTTGCTCGTCCATTTTGTTAAATGAAATCCACCTTTAGCACACATACTAGTAAGATCCTTGTACAACTGCACAGCATCTGATTCGGAAGGTACGGAAACAAGGCAGTCATCCACATAGAAATTATTGAAGACAACATCCATTGTTTTGGGGTCAAATAGATCCTTTTGATCCATTGCACATTTCCTCAATGCAAAACTCGAACAACTAGGTGATGATGTAGCCCCGAATAAATGAACCACCATTCTGTATTCCTCCAGACTGCTGTTTACATTACCTTCTGGCCACCACAGAAACCTCAAGAGATCACAATCTTCTGGGTGAACTCTGATTTGATGGAACATGGCTTCAATGTCGGCCATCAGGGCAATAGATTCCAGTCTAAATCGTACAAGTACACTCACCAATGAACTGGTTAAGTCTGGACCTTGTAGAAGCTTGCTATTCAGTGATGTACCCTGATAAGAGGCTCCACAATCGAACACAACCCTAATCTTGTGTTTTTTGAGGTGATATACACCGTGATGGGGTAAATACCACAGACGTCCATCACGTCTCTCCAGTTCAATCGCAGGTACCCTTTCTGCATAACCCTTACGGATCACATCCTCCATAAAGACAGTGTAATCTGCATGAAAGGAAGAATTCACTTTAAAACCTTTTTTGAAGAGTTAAAGCACGTTGTTCTGCAATTCTCCTGTTCATAGGCATGGCTACTTCAGCATTTCTGAATGGTAGACCGATGTAATAGTGACCATTAATCAGTCTTGCGGAATTGGACACAAAATTCATAAACTGCTGCTCTTCTTTAGATGTTCCTAACATTTCTTCATGAGCAGTCTCTGGAAAATCGGCCTTAAATTGCTGCTTCCACAACTCTTCCAATTTCATTACTGCAATCCTATTCACAGTCACAGGAAGTTGGTTGGCAGCATCGTCTCCATTTATACCTACTCCTTTAAGTGGTCCATTAACGGTCCATCCAAACATGGTCCTTACAGCATATGGGCCATTATTTTGACTACGTATGACCTCCCAAGGCTCCAATGCTTCTGGAACATTAGCTCCAATCAAAAGCTCAATGCCAGCGTTAATCATAGGTAAACAGATATGACTCAAATAAGGCCAACACTCAAGATCTTTCTGTGAGGCGATGTTTACTGTGGTCACGGGCATGATCTTCTGTGTATACACTTCAGGCAATGCACAGTAATATTCTTGACTCAAGCCAGAAACCTCCAGGTCTTTCAGGACGTAACTACCAACTGATTTATCTTGACTCATAGTTCTGAGAAGAATATTAACTCTCTTTCCAGGGAGGTTGAGCTTGTTCATCAAACTTTCTGTACAAAAAGAAGCGGAACTCCCAGAATCGAGAAAAGCATACGTCATCACCACGCCATTTCCCTTTTTTTTGATTTAACACACACTGGAACGATAGGTAACGCACAGTTGTCATTACCAGCCCCAGTAAGACCACTAGTTTGGAGAGAGACCATAGCACTAGCAACCGCTGACTTGAATTCGTCTTTCTTCTTGCTCAAAGTGTCTACCTTCTCATGAGGATAAATGTGAAGAAGACTAGGATGTTTAAGACTACATACATTACAGATACTTCTCTTTTTGCAGTCCCTGCTGAGGTGTCCTGTATGCAAGCAGCCAAAGCAGATTCCTCTCATCATCAGAAAGTTCATTTTTTCTCTGTGACTTTTTTCTGGTAAGTTTATTACAGACATCCAGCATGTGTTCACCGCTACAGAAGAGACAGATTCTGTTGGTTGACATCTTATGGTGTTCTTTTATTTCAGGCATAGCAGTGATAGTGGTTGCAAAACTGCTTCTAGTTTTTGGCTGACTTACTTTGATGTTCATCTTCCTACCTCCAACAGGTGACACATCCTGAATATTACCAAACACCGGGTCAGATAGAATTTTTACTTGTCTCTCGATGAAGTCCACAACATCAGAGAAGGTGGTTTGATTGTGGCGTCGCTCCTTTAACTCGTATGCAACGACTCTCCATCTGTCTTTGAGTTTATAAGGAAGCTTTGAGAGGATAATCTGCATGTTAGTGGTAAGATTCAGCTCATTCATATAGTGAATGTTTTGCATAGCGTTGCAACAACTCCTTAGAAAAAGACCATACTCTTGCAGAGACTTCGCATCTTCTGATTTTATAGCTTTCCATGAAAGAGCCTTTTCCATATATGATGAAGCTATTTTTACTTCGTTGCCAAAGTTTTCCCTTAAGCAATGCCTTAGCCTTTAAATAACCTTGTGAAGGGGTCATGAGCTGGCAACTTCTAACAAGCTCTTTCGGCTGTCCTCGTGTGTATTGTTCCAGGAAGTGAAGACAGTCTCCTGGGTTGTCTGCCTTCTTTTCCACCACTTCCTCAAATGTACGCATAAACTCATGAAAGCGCAATGGATCTCCATCAAAGGACTGTATTTCTCTGGGTGGAAGTGAAGACAAGTTATGCTGTTTAACTAATAAAGTAGCTATTTCATTCTGCTTACCCATAAGCTGAAGCATGCTTGCATGGCTCGCATCATTATGAAAACTTAACCTTGGCCCGTGAGCATATTCAGTATTCTGACTATCCAATGATGACATGTTAGGCAATGTAGATTGTGAAGGTTTCATTTTAGATCTTATTGATGGTTGTTGTCCTGACTGAGATAGAGAATAATGAGAAATCCTTTGTGGGTAATTGACATGTGATGTATGCATTACAGGCATAGGCTCTGATGCCACTGGCACACTAGCTGAAGGAACGAATGGTTCTGCCATCGCATGAAGGGGTTTAACCACAATCCTATCAACAGATGAATGAGATGCAGAATGAACGTCTTGATACACCTTTACTTTTGCCATTGACTCTGCTAATTTAGTTTCCAGTTCCAGTTTTTCCCTCCTTCTCCTCAACAGTTCCTCCTGTTCCTCTAAATCATGTTTCCTTTGCAGCATTTGTTGGGAAGCCAATAAAGCAGCCAGTTCTGCCTCAGCCTTAAGACGAATGGAGGATCGGCTTGATCGAGACCCATGTGATGTCGCTACCGAAGATCTTTTACGGCTTATATTTGAAGCACTATCCGTTGGTTGAATTTCATTTTCAAAGTTCCCAGAATCCATTCCTGCTTGTACATGAGAGGGCTGATTCGTGGACACCACGTCAACAGAGGGTGAAATATCAGATCCACAAACTCCTTGCGAAGTTGCATATATGGCTTCCCCAACCACAGGGCTCACAGATATTAGAAAGATCAGTGCAAGGATTCAATTTCCCAGTTTCAGTCGTCCATTGTTGAACGTCATACACAAAGCCATTATAATGTTTCAAAATTGAGTCAAACCATTCATTTTGTTTTATTTTGCTCCTCAAAAGGTAGTAGAGGCAACACTCTTTTAATGTAACACAGATGCATCATCCATCAGCAATTGTATCGTTTTCAACATTGAACACACTTGAGACGCATTGTCATCACATATCATCAGCCCTTTCATTGACCCAATCAAATTCTTCACTTTATTCACTTTAACACTCTTGCGATCCCTTTGCAAGGCTTCAATTTCAGCCACCAAGGCCTTTGCCGTGGGTTTACGCTCTCGTTTGCTGCCGTCAACAGCGTGCTCCATATCCTCAGAATTCATTCTCCAACACTACGGACAATGTGAGCTCCGTTTCAAACAGCGCGCTCACAGAACCAAACAATAAATGAACGTAGCGAGGCGGCACGCGAGAGCCCATAAACATGCAAGAGCAACACAAAGCTCGTTCAATCCAATGCCAATGCCAATCCAACTGTAACAACTACAACAGCGTCTTCCACAACAGCAATACAGCGCAATCCATTTTAACCGCTGACATACCTCGTTTGCCGTTTGTATGTGCGTCGTGTCCGTCGATCCATTTCACGGTGCGCGTCCGCCACAACACGCTGTATGCAGAAACAGTCGTTTCCAAGTTGCGTCCAATAATCCAAGAGTTGTGTAGCTTTTCTGTTGACTAAATGTATCGGCAACCTATAGCCGCTGAGAGGCTAAGCAGCAGGAATAATCCTTGACGCGTTTTGTTCATTGCAAATCCCACAACATTTATTGGCTTAATAACAGACCAAGTAGAAACAAATCGATATTGAACGGTCAACAGAAAGTGAGCACTCCCCGCTACTCACCCCCTCTCTACTACACCTACCCCAAACAGGAAACGCTACCAGGTATATACACACCGATCCCACGTGACCAAACCACCTGGAAACATACACGCAAAATACAAAATAAAAGACAAGCGTTTTTCTGCACTTACACTGCCCTCTTCTTCTTTACTGCTTTTCATAAAATGATAGATACAGTACAAATCATCAGTAAAGGTTTTGTTATATAGTTATCTAACAAACATTATATTATACACTATACAGTCAAAAGTTTGGAATCATTAAGATTAAGATTTTTAATGTTGTGTTTTATGATATGAGATCTGTCTGCTCACCAAAGCGGATTTTGATCAAAAATACAGTAAAAACAATAATATTCTAAAATATCATTACAACTATTTTCTATTTTTAACATCTTTTAAAATGTAATTAATTTATTCATGTGATGGCAAGGACTTTTCAGCAGCCATTAGTCCAGTCTTCAGTGTGACACGATCCTTCAGAAATCATTCTAATATGCTGATTTGCTGAAACATTTCTTACTATCATCAATTCTGAAAACAGTTGTGCTGCTTATTTTTTTTTAATTATTATTTATTTATTTATTTTTAATACATGGTGCTTTTTTTCAAGATTCTTTGATGAACAGACAGTTTCAAGGAATAGCATTTATTTGAAATATAAATCGTTTGTAACAAAATGACTTTAACACTTTAAAGCACCCTTGCTGAATAAAAGTATTATTTAAAAAAAAAAAGTTACCCCTAACTTTTGAATGATGTGTATCACATTTTTCACAGAAATATAAGCAAAAAATGTTTCAACATTGACAATAATAAGGAAATCAACATATTAGAATGATTTCTGAAGAATCACGTGACACTAAAGACTGTGGTAATGATGCTGAAAGCTGTAGGTTTGAGTCTCGGGCTGGCAATACCACGACTGAGGTGCCCTTGAGCAAGGCACCAAACCCCCAACTACTCCCCGGGCACCGCAGCATAAATGGCTGCCCACTGCTCCGGGAGTGTGTTCACTGCTGTGTGTGTGCACTTTGGATGGGTTAAATGCAGAGCACGAATTCTGAGTATGGGTCACCATACTTGGCTGTATGTCACGTCACTTTTTTTTAAAAAATTCAGTTATTTTTAAAAGAGACCTTATTTCGAAAACATTATAAAAATTAATGATTCCAAAATTATTACTTGTAATATATATTTTTTAAATCAGACTTGTTTTGGGTTGTCTTCATTTGAGTCTGTTCATTCATCATTACAGGTTGTTGTGCGGCTCTGTTCCCACTGAAATAAAAGAGGGGTTTTAATCGTGTCAGGAAACAAAGGAGAAACAAGACAGATGGAATAACAAGACACACTAAATGAGAAAGTGATGTGTAGCTTACGAGATCCTTACCAGCGTCTTCTCACAACACACACAACACTACAGACTAAAACAACTGCAAATGCTGATGCAACAACAATGTATATTAAGCCTGTTAAAAAAAACAAACAAACAAACAATAAAGCTTGCATTAAAACAAGGACAGTGTTTTTAAAAGACCAAATATGAAGTCTCACCATTTTGAGGAGTTTCCAATGTTATGTTAGAGCTTCCCAGACTGTTATTGGCAAAGCACTGGACAGTCTCAGGGAAACCCAGCCAACCCTGTAAGGTGAACTCATTTTGTTTACTGCTGGTGCTGGAGAAGGCTTTCGAGGAATCTGGACCAAACCACTTGACTTCACTGGGAGGGTTGGAGTCCACAATACAGACACAAACCGTCAAAATCTTAGACTGGAAAGAAGATTCACTTTTAATCTCAGGAGGATCTAGACAGACAGACAGATAAAGTATTAGTTATCATAAATCATTACCAATGATCTTCTTTCACTTATGATACTATTTTAAACAGTTGAACCGAGGCCTTTCATTCATACTTACAAAGTATATTAAGTTTCTGTGGACCAGAACTGTTTTTTCCCTCTGTGTTAATGGCTGTACAGGAAATGGCCTCGGTATGTCGAGACACTCTCTCCAGTCTGTAAGTTGGGCTCTCTGCTAACATCGTCCCATCTGAGCTGATCCACTGGTAGCTGTTTGCAGGAGGATTGCTGTTACTGGAGCAGGTCAGTTCCACAGAGTCATTCTCTTTCAATGAGTATTTAGTGACCACATTTACATTATATGGAGGATCTGATTGACAAAAAAAATTTGATAAGTTATTTTTACATTGGTCTGAAGTTCATGCCACATTCTGATACAGTTGATAAACTTAATTCACACAATAATAATACTGATTACAAACAAGTATGAAGTTTAAAAATGGCATAAATGAATAACGTTTGAATATAAATGTAATGTTAAAACTTAATGTGTTAATAATGCATATTATTTGAACTGTAAAGCCCAAAGTATACTTAGATTAGGCTAGGATATGCTTACAGTGCACTTTACATGAATGTCATCATCAGAACAGCATGAGAGAAAAGGATGAACAAACAGTAAGTTTTGTGTTAATCGGCATTTAGCCACAAATGCTGACTAGAATCAGGTTAACGTTTAGTATGTTGAGAATCTCTACGGAAAATAGGCAATTTTTTTTTTTTAATTCTCATGAAAGGTTTACATATTTAGGAATTAAGATAGTCCAAATATAAAACAGATAATTACAACTAATTATGACCCATTAATAAAAAAATATAATAAAAGTCATGGATTCGCTCAAGAGATGGAATGCATTTCCAATCTCTGTGACGTATAAATATTATAAAGATGTCAATTCTACCTAAATTCTTGTATCTCTTTCAGTCGTTTTGTTTTCCCGCTACATTCTTTGTAACACTCAAGAAAGTGTTCATAAGGTTTATATGGAATAACAAGCATCCTCGGTTACGTCTGTCTCTACTTTATTTACCATACGAACGGGGAGGGCTTAAAGTACCAAATATAAAACTATATTATTGGGCAGCTCAGTTATGTTCTGCTATGTATTACTTCATAGAAACTGACCCTCTTATATGGATAGATATAGAAAAATGGAATAACAATTCCATTACAGATGTATCTTTATCCTTCTTCAGTTAAAATACAAATAATAATAATAATAATAATAATTCTACACATAATCCTTTCCTTAGAAATTCCATTTGTGTATGGTATGAAGCTCATGTTATTTTAGGGGAAACAATTAAACTGTTGGGTCTGTCACCAGTTTGGGGTAATACAATGTTTTTGCCTGGGAGAAGTGAAGCTTGTTGTTTTTTTAAGCCACAGATTCTGACTCAAATTAGGTTAACTAGACTTAACTAATCAGCTGATGTGTGTATTTTTTTTTTCCATGTTAAAATAATTTAATAAAGGACCAGTCAAATAATATTCAGTACTTACACAGCACGTTTATTTTCTGTGGACCAGAACTGTTTTTTCCCTCTGTGTTAATGGCTGTACAGGAAATGGCCTCAGTATGTCGAGACACTTTCTCCAGTCTGTAAGTGGGGTTCTCTGCTAACATCGTCCCATTTGAGCTGAACCACTGGTAGCTGTTTGCAGGAGGATTGCTGTTACTGGAGCAGGTCAGTTCCACAGAGTCATTCTCTTTCACTGAGTATTTAGTGACCACGTTTACATTATATGGAGGATCTGAATAAGACAAAATTTTGATAAAATGCTGTTTATGATGTAACGATGATGGGATGTGCATGAGCAGAGCAGCTGTACTGAGTTAAATTAGTTAAATTAAAGGCTATTGTGTTGGACAGTGGAGTCAAAAAGGTTGTAAATCACACTCCTAAAATCATTAACAGCTAACAAGTAAAGATTTGAATTAGCATCTAATCATTTATTTATTTTTAACTCACATAGCAGACTTACATTTAACTTTGAGTGTTTTGTAGCCTGTCACTGTCTTCCCTTTAAACTCTGCAGTGCAGCTGAGACGTTTGTTGTGGTCTTCTCTAGAAGGAGTGAAGGTCAGGTTGTAAGATGTAAGCTTCCATTGACCATGATTCTGTGGCTGTGATGGACTCGATTGTTTGCCATGGTGGCTCCAGGTGACTTTAGGCAGGTCTGATGGACAGGAATGAGACACGGCACAGGTAGCAGTCACCGGCTTCCCTGATGTCACTTCCTCTTCCACAGAGACGTTAGGATTCTCCGGTGTTTCTGGTGAAGACAAACAAATTGTTGACACAATATATATTTTTCCATCATTCATAATGCTTGCACATTCATTCGAATATATATTTAGATATTACACAACAAATGAAATTGAGGGTTAACATCTGGATAATATTAACCCTCATTGTGTTCTGGTCATTTTAATCCAGAGAACATTTTCTTTGTTCCAGGAAAACCCTAGTTTAGGATTAAAACCTACTCACTTTGCTCACACAGGTTATAACAACTTTCAGGTTATAACAAAATGATTGGATTCAATCAGTTTACCATTTTGCTTTCTTTAAAATTATCTTTTGGATTTCTTTTTATAACTGACTGATTGTAGTTCATACTGATCTGTGCATACAGGTTTTGAGTGAAATAAAACTGTATAATTTTTACTAGGGGTGCACAATAAATATCGGCCGATAATTAAGCTGCCATCAGTGATTCCAAGCAGAATTGCCAAATTGCGCTATGCTGCTTTGGAGAGACACAGAGGAGAGGAACTGTTGAATAAAGTTGTTATTTTTGTTTCATAACGTCACGGTTGAATCACTGATGGCAGATGGAGTATTCTGACGATGCTTTTCATACTTTCCTGGACCGTGACACTGTTATTTACTTGGCAGAATATGGGACAGTCTCAAGCCTACCGGTTTTCATCCAAAATATCTTAAATTGTGTTCCGAAGACGAACAAAGCTTTTATTGGTTTGGAATGACATGGGGGTAAGTGAATAATGACAAAATTTTATGGGAAGTGAAACTTAAATATGTCATATGTGGCTGGATTTATTCACGCACATTAATATTTATTAAACGTTTTTTTCTTTTTAGATTCAAATTTACAGCATTATCATAATAGGCTGTATATTAACTTATTGGGAGATAACTGGTAGTTCTATGTGAAATCAGACATTGAGCACCCCCATATAGCCAAAATGACATGATCATAACACCTCTGCAAATATTCGACTGTGAAATTGGGAGTTGAATCAGGCTCCTCTTATCAAAGCATCAAATCTTCGACTATTTGGGGTCACCCCTAGATAACAGTAAACAGAAAGGAATGATCCAACCACATGTCAGCGCACACGATTAAGCGTTCACATGACACACTCATATCGCTTGGCACCATTCACACAGAATGTGCTTTTGTGCTGACAAAGTTCCAATATGGGCAATGCAATAGGAAAAAACATGCAAGAAGATGGGAGTGAACTTCTTTTAAAGGGGCAGTTTCACATTTCGCTGCGTTTCAAAGTTTGGTGAACTCTGGCCTGCGAATTCACATCATGTGACACCGTGTGGCCAATGGCAGACCGATACGTCACAGCATAACCTCCTATCTGAATTAAAAGAATATAAATTTAAAACTGCAGTGCTACAGGAAAGTGGAGAAGATTGTATGTTTTCGCATTTTAAGATGTATTATAACTTGTTACGTGTTAAAATTAGGTTTTTAAAAAGACGCTGCACAGCGTGACGTCATATCACAACTGTAGCAGCAAAAGTCTAGTGTGACTGCAACTTAACTTGAGCACCGCATTTTTAAAATGGCATTTCATGCAAGAGACGCTATAAGAGACGTGAGCGCAACAGTCAAACATAGAAAAAAACTAAGGAAAAGCAGCGTAAGCAAATAAAAAACCTGTAACTACTACTGTATATCTGATATTTCATGTTTGCATCATGGTGACAAGATTAAAGCTGCTGTTCATTGTTTTTACAGAACATTTATAGTTAATAATAGTGTGGGACTCATTTGACGGATAAACATGCTTTTGGTCTGCCCAATATTTAATGTCATAAGACAAAGGTTATTATCAGGACAAACTCTTAAGGACTTGTTTTAAAAGATGTACCCAGAAAAAAAAAAATAAAAAATTAAAATTTCTTTCAAAAGTAAATTTAACGAATCTTTTGTAGAATTGTATGTACAAAACTTTGTTTGATAATTGCTTCATTAAATTTTTGCATTTTGTACTACTGAATTTTTTTTTCTAATTTATAAACTTTGTTTGCTATGAAAT
Organism: Cyprinus carpio; assembly: GCF_018340385.1. NCBI lineage: Eukaryota > Metazoa > Chordata > Actinopteri > Cypriniformes > Cyprinidae > Cyprinus > Cyprinus carpio. The sequence goes on from NC_056611.1 coordinate 24,013,601, forward strand.
AGCCTGTGAAGCTGATGTGAAAAGAAAAAGTCATAAAAGTTATTTGCAGTGGAAAAAGGTTCTTTAGGTTATTAAAATGTTCTTTATGTTAAGAAACTGAAAGGTTTTTTGGGGAACCTAAAATGGTACTTCTATGGCATCACTGTAAAAAACCCTTTTTGAACCTTTATTTTTAAGAGTGAAGGTTAACATTTAAACCTTTTTATTGAATAAATTTCTCTTACCTTTCCCAATTATAGATACTTTCTCACCATATGAGTACTTAAAATATTTCATCTCAGTCCGGAACATGAATGACCCAGCATCACTGCTGCTCAAAGAGTTGATTTTCAAAGAACAGTCGTTTTGGCGCAAATCACCAATGAGACTAGTGCGACCTTTGAATGAGCCAGCGATTTTTGAAGTGTCCTTATTGTATACCACTGCTGAATATTCTTTGTACCAAATCCCTGTAAATTCTGTGTACGTTTTTTCATTTTCAGGGTAGCTGAACGTACAGGGTATCAGCACGCATGATCCAGACAAACCCACCACTGATTCTGGCATTTTAGCGCTCCATTCCCCAGCATTAGCAGGTGATGCTGAAAGAAGAATGAATAATTTTTTTTTTCATGACAATTTAGTTACCAATGAAAATATTTTATCTAATGTTACTAATGTCTAATGTTTCAATAATGAAACCGTTTTTGTAAAGCAATCATTGTATGTGTCCACATTTTTTCCAAGACACTCAACTTAGTTCAGCTAATAGTTTCTTCCCCATAGATGACTGGAAGTACACTGTAATTCCTTTGTGTGAGGAATGACTAATTTTAGTTTATTTTTAACACTGCATGGCCTAAGTCTGAGAAAATTAACTTACAATTAAAGAATTTTATTGTATAAAATTCACTAAAACAGGACTAAGCTTTGATTATTTAAATCTGTCATACGAAGATAACCATTTCCTCTTGTTTCTTTTTACTAACCTTTGAGCCAGAGGAAGAATAAACAGCTCCAGAAAACCATCTCTGCATCAAAGTTCAGCACCTGGGAATAAATGTTGCCATCATTTACGGCACTTCAGTTGCTACTGTAATTACTAATAAACACTGAGTATTGTTTTAGAATCCCATTGCTTTCATTTTTGAACATGATTCAATTTCTCACTGGTTATAGGTCACAGTACAACAAATGAAATATATCAGTAATTTATTAAGGGATTTAAATAGTCACTGTGTTGATATAATTTAATATAATGTCACTTACTGTTGTGTCCTCAAAAAAATGTCTCAGTTCATCAGAAGTAGAATTGAACTGTGAATATTTGAGAGCTTCCTTCCTCTTATGTCTTGCTGAACTTGATGCTTGTGATCATTTGTTCACTTTCTGTTTCAAAGGCTTCTGAAAGACTGGCTGTACACAATCAGCTTATAAATTATATATGAATATAATAAATCAATAATAATAATGATATATATATATATATATATATTTATTTTCAGGAACTCTTTTGGTATATGTTTTTTTTTCTTTTCTCTGTGTTTTCTCTTTAGAGTGACCAAATGATTCAATTCACAAAGTCTCAGCCTTATTAATCACATTAAACATCATAATCAAAAAGAAAGGGGAAAAAATACATAAACCCAATGTAACTGTAATACTGTGGTTTTACTCAGACCTCAATATTACCCAGCTGGGATTTGCAGTACACAGTTGGCGCGCTAGTTGGAGCTTTTTCGATTAAAAAAAAAAAAAAAAAAACTGTACTCACGAATCCAGGAGAAACGAGTTATCACGCATGTGACACGAACTCCAAACTACACACACCACCGTGATACTTTACACCAAATTAACAAAATAAACAAGGGTATCTTCTTCCGAATTACAAACTAATAATATGACTTTTAACTGTAACACTGAACTTGAATAAAATAAACACGGGAATATTCTTCTGGATGATTTCTCAACCTGTCTCTAAAAATACAACAACAACAACACAAAAGTCGTTACTATCATTAAAACAGACTTTCTCATGTGAAATATTCTCGTGCTGGTTTTCTTTAGCAGCAGACTGATGAGACTGGGGTGCGTGCAGCCTCCTTTGAACTCTCTCGCAGCGCTTTCTCCTATGAGGTGTGATTTATGCACTTTTTGCTGATTGCTAACCAAACTGAGAGGAGAGCTAACGTATATATGTTCGCCAGCCGTCTGGCCAAAATCCCATAGTATTCAGGCAACCGACGTAAGATATGATATATTTTTATTTGGATAACGTAAGTGTGGATAAACGTATGTGTGAATACGTACATTGATAATCATTTGACTGTCCTATTTTGCACCAAGGAAGGCTTTAAGGTGGTAATGATCATGATAACAGTACCTAAAGCACACATCTGTTCCCAGTGGTATAGAATCTGGGTATGCAGGAAATGCAGGTGCATATGGGCCTGGGCAGTTTGGGGGCACGCCGAGCTGGGGGGACTTTTAATTGATACAAGAGAATGAATAGAGCCCTCCATGTGCCCGGCCCTTGTTCAACAGCTTGTGAGAATTCTTGGCCCGAGTCCGACTGGATACTGTGACTTTTCTCTCTCTCTCTTCCCCATTACACAGCTATTAAAATAGTTCAGTTTTGGTTTTTAATGGCAAAGTGTTTTTTTTTTTTTTTGTTTCTTTATTAAGTTAATTTAGAAATATGTTTGAAACATTTTATGTTTGTTAAATTCAAGTTTTTGTTTTTTAAAGGAACGAGCAAGCAGCAGCGGCAGACAGTGAGTTGAGCATTATGTTTGATCAATTTAGCCTTCTCAAATCAACACGACGACTTGCCTAAAATAAACAGACATAAAAAACTTCATGCATTTCACAGTATATTTTTAAACATTTAACCTAGATAATTGAGCACTGTTAGGCGCATATCCAATCATTTGTGCGCTTCACCGACATGATAAATACATCTATAGAATGCTTTAAATTACTATTTAAAAACGAAATTATTAAAATCAAAAAAAAAAAAAACTCTTTCATTATGTAATCCGTAAAGATGCATTTCTCTCTAAAGGCACGTCCAATGAGGAGATAGCAAGTCAGGTTTGTCAAATTAATTTTTGCAACATGGACTCAGAAAACATTAGTTTATTAACAAATAATTCAAATATCCCCTCACTATTTTTTACTTTTTTTTATTTGTTTTTTATTTTTTTGTTTGTTTTTGGGCCGCTGTGCCAAAATTGTGTTTGCATTCAGTAGCCTATAAGGCAGCATTTTTGTGCCATGTTGAAAAATAACTGAATAAATAAGATTAACGTCATAATCAAACGTCATACGATAATACAATTATGTTATATTTTGAAGTAAAAAAAAAAAAGTCTATGGCAACTTTTAACTTTTTTTTTTTTTAACTCTGATTGATTGATTCATGAGACATTAGTTTGTATTAAATTTGTCTTTATTATTTTTTTAACATGCATTCAAATATTCCTGTTTATTTCGTACTGCAAATATTCAAGAGGAAAATATCATTGATAAATATGCAGGGGCTGAGGTTCAGAGTTCAGTGGTGCATGGGGAAATCGGGAGGGAGTTCAGCTTCCTGAAATCCTGATGAATGAAGCTGTCCTTCAGTCTGCTGGTCCTGGCCTGGAGACTCCGCCGTCTCCTCCCTGATGGCAGCAGACTGAAGAAGATGTGTGACGGATGGGTGGGATCACCTGCAATGCAGAGGGCTTTACGGGTGAGACAGGTTCCATAAATGTCCTGGAGGGAGGGGAGAGTAGGGAGACACCAACGATCTTCTCAGCTGCTCTCACTATGCGTTGAAATGACTTGCAGCAGGACCCGCTGCAGGTGCCATACCACACAGTGATGCAGCTTGTCAGAATGCTCTCAATGGTGCCTCTGTAGAGAAGGTGCACATGATGGGGGCCGGGGCTCTGGCTCTTCTCAGTTTGCAGAGGAAGTAGAGATGCTGCTGTGATTTCTTGGCCAGTGCTGCAGTGTTGTCGGTCCAGCAGAGTGAAGAGGAGGGGGCTCAGCACACATCCTTGGGGGGCCCCAGTGTTCAGTGTGATGGTGCTGGATGTGTAGCTGCCGAACCTGTACAGCCTGAGGTCTTCCAGTCAGAAAGTCCAACAATCAGTTGCACAGCGAAGTGTTGAGCCCCAGCTGGACCAGTTTATGAATGAGCTGTTGAGGGATGATTGTGTTGAATGCTGAACTGAAGTCTATGACATAACATAACAGCATTCTGACTTATGAGTCTTTTTTGTCCTGATGTGTGAGTGTTGAGTGGAGGGTAGTGGCGATGGCATCATCGGTTGAGCGGTTGGACCAATATGCAAACTGGAAGAGGTCCAGGGAGGGGGGAGGGAAGACTTGATGTGGTGCATGACTAGCCCTTCAAAGCACTTCATGAGAATAGGGGTAAGTGCAGCTGGACAGTAGTCATTGAAGCAGGATGGAGATGGCTTCTTCGGGACTGGAATGTGGGGACAACAGCCTGACTAAGCAAGATGTTGAAAATGTCTGTGAAGACATCAGTGAGTCAGCACCATGCATCATTGATGTAAACACAAAGCCCGCCGCCACGTGACTTACCTCCCGCGATGAGGACTCTGTCCGCTCGATAACATGTCAGCTGATTGAGCTGAATAGCGCAGTCTGGAACGCTGTTGATGAGCCATGTTTCCATGAACACAAAAACACATCAGTCTATTACAGTCCTCTGAATTGAGCGTAGTAATTGGATGAAGTCCAGTTTATTGTCCAAAGAGCTTACGTTAGCCAGTACGATGGTGGGGATAGCTGGCTTGTGTGGGTTAGCCGTTAGCCTAGCCTGGATACCTCCGCGCTTACCCCTCTTCTTCTTCCTCGCACACCACTTGTGGTGCCTCTGCTGGGGGCGAGATACAGTAGTGGGGGTCGGTGATGGTGAAGGCCTCCAGAGCAGACCGAGATCCCACAGCTCTTCGGCACGTACAGAGTTTAAAGACAGGTAGACGCGATGAAGACGTACAAAAACACTGCGACTCACAAGACAAAAAACACTGTATAGTGATTTTTTTTTTCTTTAGAGACGTGTTGTATTAACTATTACCAGTAAGTTCATACATGCTTCGATTAAAATTAGCCTATATTATTATATTGTTTTATTTTATTTAAACTGTAACTGTGAATATATGTTAGTCACTAAATAGGCGTACATGATTGTCAGTTGATTTTTAGGTGATATTGCTTGAAAAGTGAATTATGAGTACTCAAATTTTTAAAAAAATCAATATTTTTTTAAAAATCAATGTCCACACTTTTGAAAAGAAATGAATGCATATCACAATTTTATTTAACTATAATGTACTGACAGTATAGTTTTATATAATCAGTGTATATTGCTCATCCCAAAGATTTTCCAATTGTTTAAATTTTCCTAAATGCTGTCTTAGTTTTTCTTGGTTACTAACATACAATTCATGAAACAATTTACTCCAGTAAAGTACAGATACTTGAAAAATGTACTTAAGTACAGTAACAAAGTAAAGCTACTCCGTTACTTTACTTAAGTACATTTTTCAAGTATCTGTACTTTACTGGAGTAGTTTTATTTTGAGTAACTTTTACTTTTACTTCACTACATTCCAAAGTATAAGATCATACTTTTTACTTCAATACGTTTCATAAAACATATCGTTACTCCTTATAATATATCATGTGGTCCGACATGCAGAAGCAGTGTCTGATTAAAGAATGAACTGATTCTTTTCAATGAACCTTTTAAATTGGTTCACAAATTGCACCAAACGATTCATTCACGAATTATAATGATGCGATTGCAGCTGTTCTCGAGTCGACAACTCACTGATTCAAAGGAACCATTTAGTGCAAGTCTCTAATATACTGAATTCACAACAGGGAGATCTTGTGAACGTACACGTGTGCATGACTGATGCTGCTTAAAGTAAGTTACTAATGTCGAATTTTAGGATTACTAATTGTAACTGAATACCATATTTAGGTCAAAACTGTCACTTGTTTGTGAACTAAATCTGCTGTAAAGGGTGATCTATTTAAGCCCACTGAAATGCTTGAATGCAGACACATCAACATCTGTGTCATGTTTTAGGTCAAGAAAGGAAACATTAAAATAACACAGATTAAATAAAATAACTCATGCACGTTCAAATTCCCCCCTGCCATAATGTTAACAGTTTTATTAAAACACTATGTGTGATGTCTGTTTTTAAATTGTTTATCAACAGTATAAATGTTTTATATTGTTTGGATTAACTAGCCGAGTAGACAGATAGGCTATGAATGTTTCTTCAAAACCATACTGAAAATTAAATATTGTTAGCTTATGCTAACTGTCTAGCTAACAAGCTTGCTGGTGATAAATATTTTTATTCAACTACCTAGATAGATTACATCTGGGGGAAAAAAAGAAAGTAATTAATTATCTACAGTAATTATTAAAGTGGGAAGTGATGCCCTCTGGGGGCATTTGGCCAGGGGTGTTTTTTTTTTTTTTTACACCACAGACAAGGTTTGAGAAGAAAAAAAAAACATTATGAAAATATAATTATATTTTCCTTAAAATGTTCTTCCTAACTAAAGGCCTTATTCTTGTGTCATATATAACTGTGATGTTCTGGAAAACACCAAACTTTAAAACACTTTTTTCTTACCAGTGAAAATCAGATGGTCAAATCTGTTTTCTCTCAGGTACATGGGAGTTTAAGCTTCACAGTGAATGTTACTACATCACTCTCATCAACATAGTCCATATCAACAACAAAAATATATCTTGACTCCTTAGATTGGTTATTTTGGGAAATTCCCAGGCATTTTGAGCAGTATAGGATTTAAAAAAAATATGTTCTAATATAAAATTAAATTATAGCCTATATAAATTTGCAAAATAAATCTATCTTTCAGTACTTTTTTTACTCAAGTACATAAAAAATTTAGTACTTTTGTACTTTCACTCGAGTAAAATTGAAAAAGGAGTACTTTTACATTTACTGGAGTAATATTTTATTATACATATCTGTACTTTTACTCAAGTACTTGTTTTGTGTACTTCGTCCACCACTGCATAAATCACACCTCATACTCTCCTGCGGCGAGCAGCAAACTGACACGTGATACATTTACACTGAAATAACTCAAATAAACTTTCTCCACCGAGCCTGCCACTCAAAACTGCCTGTACGTGACAGCTGTGAGCTTCTTCCGCGGTGAATGTAACTATTTCAATGCCGAACTTTTCTGACTACCCCAAGAGAAGTTGTGTTGTTTTCGTCACTCGTTTTTCCCAGCCCCTTGAACTTGAGGGGTCAAAATCCATAGTTCTCATAGGACGAAGTGACCTTCTCAGAAAATACAACTAAACTGAAGTCCTTGTATGACTGTTCTTTCACACATACACGTGAAACTGTTTTAGAAATGTCTTGAACATATTTAAACCGAAGTTCATCAACATTTAACTTGCACATGTATGTAAGCAAAAATCAGCAATCTCATAAAATGTAATATTGTAAACAAATACTAATGGTGAAATTCTCTTTTGTCTTTCTTTTAAACACAACACTAAATTCAGAAATCCAATCATTTGTTCAGGGCTCTCTCTCTCTCTCTCTCTCTCTCTCTCTCTCACTCACTCTCACTCACACTCTCACTCCCGCTGCGGGAGTGGATGGAGTGGCGTGAGCGTGGTGTAAAGTGGCGTGAGTGAATTCTTCTCTCTTTATTCTCTACGCTGTTTTTTTTTCTTTTTTTTTCTCGTTGTTATGCACTTGAGGATATAAAATTGTTCCTCAGATCAACAAAAAATAAAAGAGTACAAGTACAAGAATATTTCCCTGATCTAAAGCAATTTGTTGATAGAGCGAAAAGTTTGATGGCTAGAGACTGCTTTACCAACAAAGAAGTTTATAGATTGAAAAAAAATGTGAGAAACACCTGCGTTGCTCTAAATAATGATACTGTTTGTTCTGAAAATTAGGAATATCTTTCTTCTTTGGCTTTGTAGGATGTATCTTTTCTTATTTTTCCTTTTTATAATGAGTGAAGTGCATCTTGCAATTCTCCATGGAGCCATTGCGGTTAATTCTTTTATTTCTGTTTTGGTTTCTAATAATAACCCTGGTTGTCCTTTCTGTTTTCAAAAGGAAACCGTTTTTCATGCTTTCATGTACTGTTTTAGACTTAAACCTTTATTTGTGTTGGTTCAAGAAATGTGTGTCAAGTTCAATGAGAATTTCTTTCCTGAAACTTTTATCTTTGGTTTTAAGTATGCACGGAAAAAAATTATTGTGTTTCAATTATTGAATTTTATTTTTGGGCAAGCGAAATTGGCAATTTATATGAGTCGGAAAAGTAAACTAGAGCAAAGGTGTAATGACGATGTGGTTATTGTTTTTAGGTCTTTACTCAAGGCACCATCCCTGTTGCTCAAAAAAAAAAAAAAAAAAAAAAAAAAAAAAAAAAAAACACTTGACGCGCCATTCCCCATCCGCGCTCGCGACCGCTTGCGCCTCATGTTTGCTGCTGAATGCAAATCATCACAAATGATGGATGGACATCTATGCCAGTGAAAAGACATCAGCAATCCGCCGCAGAGAAAAAAAATAAAAAAAAGAAAGAAAATATGAAAACGAAGCCCGTTCATAACTTTCAGGCCCTGCGAAACTTTTTTGGCTGTTGACGTTAATAGCGTGTTTTAATGTCAGAAATAATTTCACCATCCACCAACGCATCTAATATTCTCTCTGAGTTTCCATGTTCCTTTACGAAAATTAGTCATGGTTTTAACACGAATAACACCAAAACTTCTCAATCTTTTAGCTTTGGTAACTGCAAATTAACCATGTTTTTGTTACTTCAAATAATAATTTACAAAGAAGTATTAGATTTTATATAAGATTTTTTTTTTTTTTTTTTTTGTGGTTATAAAAACAGACCTAACCCATCAATAGCCTTTAAAATGCATTATATAAAAACAATGAGGCAATAATGATTGGTTAATAAGGCTGTTAAATACATAATGTAGGCTAATAAAAAATAAACAATTTATGTACATTACATGTTATTACAAATGCCTGCAAAGGGAGCCAACAATACTATGCTAAGATGTTAATTTTACAACAGGACAGGTAAATACAAAACCCAATACACACAATACTCCAATACACAAACAGGTGCACTCAGGGCGTGTCCAAATCCACTTTTGCTATTTAAACGACGGAAAAACGGTTGGCGTTTTTCCGTCTAAACGGGTTGTCCCTATTCTCTTAATGAATAATGGGTGTTTTTTGGGCGTAACATGCAATAAACCAATCAGAGTCTCATCTTCCATTCCCTTTAAGAGCCAGTTGTGCTCATGCCATGACGGATTTGCTATTTACACGGCGGAATTTGGCAACAAATTATTATGCATTGCAATCCTTTAATTTTTAATATTTGGCATGTTTGTGTGCTGCTGTGTGACCCTGTGTTTAATAGGCAGCGTGTACCCACATAGCAAACGGACTTGGCCCAAATGTGGCCTCAAACTGGCACTGCTGGCCTCCTGTCGGCAATGGCATGTACCCTTTCAGCCAGAGCTGGGCCATGTGTGGCAATGACGGCAGGGCGGGGATCCGGCAAACAATATGAGGGCCGATTGTTGGTGGGAGGAGTGTGGCCCAGATCAGTCAGGTGATATGTGGCCCAAATCAGGCTATGATCTGGCAGCATATTATGTGACCCATGATAAACAAGATGCATGATAATGGTTTAAATGATCACATACATTTTTAACGAAGTGTAGTATTGTTAATATGTAGTCTTTGAAATGGCAAGTCAAAACAGAATGAAAACATTATCATTTCAAAATTAAGCAAATTAGTCAAGTGCATTAAACTGCACTTAATTAAAATTTTATTAAATTTTATATTATTATTCTTGGTACAAATAATCTTAGAATCCTTACATGAAGAGCGAGAGAGAGAGAGTGAGAGAGAGATCATTTAACCATCATGTAATAATAATAATATTTGGTTTACCATGAGGCACATCATTATTATTAGTATGCTGTCATGCACAAGCATTAAATAAAATGATCATGAAAGTATTTTATTTTTTATTCAAATCCTCTGTATCCATGTGATGCTTGGTGTGAGGAACAGAACAGATCCAAATTCAAACCGCATTCATCGGCGATATGTATCTCCTTCCTCTGTAGCTATAGTAACAATTGAAAAATGTGCCGTTAATAAGTTTTACAACAAGTTTTACGGCAGCGATATCAAACGCTCATTGGCTCTCGCCGGTTTCGTCATATATTGCGACATGCCGTGTTTCCGGTGATGCGTGTTTTGAATGAGAAACGCGCGCCTTAACGGAGTGGATCGGGATAGTATTTTCAGCGTTTAACAATTTAGATTATTCCCCTGCTCCTCGCACTACTATTATATTCTGCCAGACAGGACTGCAACTGCAATGTATCGTCACTTGGACTACTGTGGTACTGCTCTTTGACACACCTGTAATAAATAATTATGATTAATTGTACGTGTCTATCTGTTACGTTTCTCTTATAGAATGCATTCTTTATATACTCACTCTTTATTGGTTGATTTGTTCTTTAAAAAAATAAATAGAAAAATCAATGCAAAAGGTTTTTTTATTTATTTTTTTTTTTTTTAAAATTGCACAGTTACATGATGTGTGAGTTTTAAGTCTGATTTTCTATTCAGTTTAATGTACTTTATTGGCATAGTTTGTGTGTACATTAATGTACAGATGTGGGCCGGATCTGGGCCAACACTATGTTGCTGTCTGGTTTACCAAAGCATGTCACAAAATGAATAATTGTTATAGTAATATACAAGGCAATAATCTGAAATATTAAGATTCTATTCCCAGACAGCAATATAGTGTTGGTCCAGATCCGGCCCACATCTGGCCCGCATGAAATCCAACAAACTGCTTGCTGTCTGGGTTGGGTCTGGGCTATATAAGGCTCAGGTGTGGCTCAGATTTGGAGATTCTGGTTTACTTAAGGCTGAGAATTGGCACCAATAATAAAACCTGTTTTGGCCCAGTTCAGGGACAGTTCAGGGTGATTAACTGGCTGAGATTCGGCCCGGTTATTGCCCATGTGTGGCCCTTGTCTGTAATCCAGTTCTGGGCCACTTCAGGGCCGTCATTCTTTGCGGCACTTGGGCCGAGGGAAAAGTGATTGTGTGGCCCGGATCTGGGCCAGAATACATTTGCTATGTGGGTATGCACGTTGTAGACCCGCCTATACTAACACGCTCTTTGAATAACAAAGAAAAAGCATTGCGCCAGACTTTAGACCAGGTTTGAGTTGGTCTATGGCGCAGTCTATTTTCAGCTCCTTAAAATGCGCCAGCAATGTGCCTGGACACACCTCTTTTTTAGACCAGCACGCCCATGGGCGCAAATGCATTTGCTAATTAAACGACGTGGCGCTGGACGGGAAAATGCAATTGGCGCCGGACTGAAACTAGTAAACACACTTGTATGACAGGACCCTAGATCATTAATTTAATATGGAGATAAAGAAAACAGCGGATGACAAACTCTCCTGAACCATAAATGAAGCCTGCCAAGTGTATCCTTATAAAACGTGGTCTTAGCCGCTTACTGGAACAATTCAAATTGAATCACACCACAATAGCTGTCAGCCTTACATACTGGTCACATCAAACAGTTTTTCAAGAACGATGAGTCTTCTATAAATACGGACTGCTTCACACAATGGTGCTTCACATTTTCATTCCCCTGTGCTGTATTTAAATGCTTTGCTAGCAGCACTCCATTAACATGTGGCATTCGCTCGTACAAATGGCTAGTCGCCCTCTAATTTACGTCATCAAGTATACATAGATGGCTCACCACCCCCCCGAACAAAATCCTCTAGAGACCCACCCCAACCAGAACTTAAAAGAACAGGCTGGTTAAGAGGCATCACGGTTGCACCTTGCTGCCTGGCTTCCTTGTGTGGGGATTTGGGTTTTAGCACCAGAAAATTCAACTCCTCTTCACTACTGAGGTCTGGGCTTTGTACGATTCTCTTTTGGGGATTGTCTCTATTCACGCTCCTCTCTGTAATAGGAGGCAGATGGGTGGATGGATCAGTTAATAGTGGGTACAGTTCCTGTCGATGAATATTCCTTTCTGGTCCCTACTGTCCTTTAGGTTTAATCTATATAAAGGGTCTGCACCTTATCCAGGCACTACTTCATAGACAACAGACTCCCATTGATCCTGAATTTTATGGCGATTAACAGAGTGACTTTGTCTGTAGACAAGTGAACCTGGAGGCAAAATGGACAATGGAACAGAATGATTTCGGGTCCTATAAGCAGCCGCTGCTTCCAGCTGAGTTCGTGCTTTAAGATAAATTGTTTTCAAATTTTGCTGATGTTCACTGGCCCAGTCTTCCACAGTGCCACCTACTGCTTCCTCCTCTATTAACCCCAGCAATGAATGCACTGGAAGAAGGGGCTTTCTCCCAAACATCAATTCATATGGAGTGAATCCTGTACACTGATGTACAGAGGTGTTGTATGCAAACGACATTTGAGGCAGATGTTGAGGCCATCTTCTTTTCTGTTCTGGGGGTAAAGTGCACAGTAACTCCTATTGCAAGTAAAGTGTTCTATTGAATCATTCGCACTGCCCGTTACCCTCTGGGTGGTATGGGCAAGTTCATGACTTCTCAATTCCATACAACTGACAGATGTGATTAAGTAACTCACTCTCAAAATTTCGACCTTGGTCTGAATGTATCCGCTTGGGGACCCCATATACATAGAACCAATGTTCAGTGAGGATATGCACCACAGTTCTTGCCTTCTGGTCTTGTGTAGGATGCTTGTGCAAACTTAAAGAACAAACAAGTTACCACTAGAAGATTTTCTCTACCATCACTGGCTCATTCCAGCATGGTAAAATCGATAGCCACAATATACAGTGGTCTAGATGCCAGCAGACTTCCCATAAAGGTTCTTACTTTTGGTTGGACTGCCTTGGCTGCAAGACACCTATGACCTTCTTGACATCAGCGTTCAATGTCGCATCACATAAATGGCCAATAACAACGCTGACGTACAAGGGGGGTGGTTCTTTCTACCCATTGGTGGCCATGCTGGTCGTGGAGATTGGTAAGTACTTCAGTTTTCAATCTCTGGGGTAATAACAGTTGCAAAACTTCTTTTCCCCCAGGTACATGATTTTTAAGATACAGGACTACCTGCTGTTCCTGGATTCTCTTCCAGTGACGCACCAACTCTGTAACTTCTGGAGATTATTTTCCTCATTCCACAGCTGTAGGAATTGTGCCCTGCTTCTGATATACCAAAAAACCTGTATCACTGGATCTTCTTGCTGCAATACTTGTAAGACTGCTTTACCTCATGCTGGAACTGCCTCCATGGTTGATATAGAGGCAGACAAATGTTGACCCGAGCTATCAGCAACCATTCCTACCTCCTCAGGAACAGTGATGCCAAAAGCAACTTCCCTCATGGAGCTTGGTGATGGTTGGTGCTAGTGGGAAAGTGCAACCGTATTCTTGTTAGATGAGTCTGTGCCTGGTTGCATAAAGCACCTTAAGTGTAATTTTCCCTTAAGATCACTCTTTAGTTGCCCTACACTTAAGGGCATTGCATAAAATATCCCTTAAATGTTACTTAAGGGTTTCTTTAGGTGAAATGTCAATAAACCCTTAGAATTCCTCTTAAGTATCCCTTAAAATCCATTAAGTGTTGCATAAACCCTCTTAACTGTCATTTGCCTATGGATAACATAAAGGCTGTAAAATGTCACCTTAGATTTTACACAAATGTCTTCTACAAGTCATGATCGGCCTCTTTATATGTTAAACAGATTTTAATTTACACATTTATTTACATAGAAATATTGATCAAATTACATACAGCACATAATTAGCTCAAACGTGAGTGCGTCACACTCAAGAGCAAATTTATATTCTATAATGTTTTATTCCTGTATTTTCCTACATATTGCCTGGAGATGACTTGAGAAACAATATATAGTTGCAATTGTGAGTTTATTGTGTTTACGTTTCTACTTTTTTATTCAATTTATAAGATACTATTTCTATGAATCCGGTTTAGACCAATATCAAAGTCCAAATATCCACTTGACCAATGTTCTCAATAGTAGTTTCCCAATTAAGTTGTCCTGTGAGGGAATCCCAACTGAATCTCAAATTTGATTTTCCTGTGGACATGTACATATGGGTCAGACAGGTTTGGAACGACATAAGGGTGTGTAAATTATGACAGAATTTTTATTTTTGGTTAACTGTTCCTTTAAAGATCTTTCTTCACCAAGTGATGTAATGACCATTCAGTAATGAATGATCTAAGAATGTAATTTGAGCTCTTAATAGCAAGCTTATGCGTGTGCAGCTTCAGTAGAGCTAATAGAGTGAATCTTCTAGTACTTCATTTAAGTTTTCTTTCACTGTTTCATATTCTCTTCATGTCAAAGTTTCAAGTATTGCACATTCATTGACTCTTAGGTCTGAACTTATGCTCTGATGCTCTTCAGTATAGCATCCTCAAATATGCAAAATGAAATAAGGCAATATGTGGGTTAAAATGTCTGTTTTCTTTTTCTTTTCTTTTTTTTTGGAGGCAGTTTGGTTTGCATCTCTGGTTTGCATTAGAATTCAGCCAGTCATTAAGTCAGTCAAGGCACACCAGTCACACTCTGAACAAAAATGAGGTGAGCTCTCTTTTTTTATACTTTATGTAATTATTAACTTCATGATAAAATACATTAAATTTTATTCTGATTATAACCATATGTTCATATTTTTATCTAAAATGTGATGAATGAGAAAATTCAGAATAAACATTATTTCATATATTTACGTAAACACATCTGTTAATATCATATAACATTTGCGTAAAGTTAATTTCCATTATATGTGTATCTTGTTTGACTGCTCATTAATTATTGCATTATTGCAGATATGCCTTATCTAGTGTGTGATTCATATTAGATGCATATGCATCGCTCTTGGTTTAATTATTTTCTCATTTTCTTTGTAAAGTATTATTTACTCGCATGCATATTTCTAGAGAACTGAAAATAATAAGGTCATTAAAAAACAAAAAAACAAACAAACAAACACTTGATCTACCAAGCGAGACCCATATTTTTAACTTACCTTTTTTACCCGTTTGTCCACTATTGCTTGTGTCCTAGTGAGCATATGCAGATGATGCAATGGTCTGATTTATTAGATCTCATTGGTATTCTCTTTGTATTCGTTTCAAATAATCATTGATTACAATACGTATTATTATTTTTATATCAACAAATGCCACTGGCCAACATCCTTTATTATCTGGTGATTCCATTTGCATCAGTATACTCAATAAATGATCTTTTTTGTTGTTGTATTCAGTGTTGATCTCCAGAGAACCAGTGGCAATTTTAATTGATTTTAAATTAAAACATTACATTTTAATTTTCTATAATTTTAAAGTTAGTCATTTTTGTATTTTTGCTGTGTTCTTGTCATTTGTGAATACTATATACTGTATATATATATACATATGGTACGTTAGTGTATATATATATATATATATATATATATATATATATATATATATATATATATATATATATACTAACGTAACATAATATACGTATATATATATATATATATATATATATATATATATATATATATATATATATATATTTATTTGTGTGTGTGTGTTTAAATATTATATTTCAGATAGCTTTTATTTTATTATAAGTAGTACTTTTTTATTGTTATTCATGGTTTTAGTTCACTATAGTGTCTATATATATCCCTGTTAACTCAGGTTAATGAACACTATAATTATAGAATTATTAAGGCCTGTCCTGTGACCTAGACAAAAATTATTTTATGTGCAAAGAAGTCAGTATTGTTTTTGCATCTTCAGTTTGTAGAGTCCAGTCCAGCATGGATGTACGGGCAGGAGTTTTTTTCTACGGGCTTCACAGTATGATTTTAAAAGCTTTCTTTCCATACATTATATGAATAAGTGATTTCTAATTATGTTAGTAATTTTAGAATTTTATTTTAATAAAAATACTAGTATTTTTTTAAAGGAATATTATTCCCAAAAATGTTATTATATTATTATTTACTGTTAATTTACTCACCTTCAGTATTTTATTTATTTATTTATTTTCTCAGTAGAACAGAAAATAAATTTTTTATCTCAACCCACGGTCCTTGGTGTTTCATAATATGCAAGTCCAGCTATCATCACTTTGAGAGTCAAAAAAGGCAGATACAAAAACACAAAATTAATCCCCTGGCGATATATTGAGGTCTTAACTGAGGTATAAATAATTGGTTTATTGAGCTGAAATAATCGGTTTGTGTAAGAAACTGAACAATATTTACAGCCATTATTATCTGTAATTCAGACTCAGGCAAACAGGCCTGTGGACTCATGCTCATTATGTACGTTGTGCATATGACACAAAAATATATTGTAAATAATGTTCTGTTTCTTACTCAAACTGATCGTTTTGCTTCATAAGACCTCAGTATCATCAGGAGTCACTGGGATTCACTTAGTGTTTTTATATCTGCTTTTTTAAATCAGAGTAAGGACTCAATCGCATTATGATGTTTACACATTAAGAGCAAAGCTCTTCTCTTCCATTTACATGCAGTTGTCATTATTTGTATTATTCACTAAGAATTGTGGTTATTTTTACCACAATTATTCACATACGTCCAGTGGTCGAATTGTAAAAAAATTAAAAATTAAAAAATTAAAAAAAAAAAAATATTGGAGGGGATGGTGTGGTCAATTTCTTTTTTGGGGGGTTGGTTGTAATTTTTAAAAAGGTTTTTATTTAATTGAAAATTAGCCTTATTAAATGAACTATTATTTATAAGCTCCTTTTTTCCTTCTTGGGTCTGAAATGCAAAAATTTTGGTCAGTATTGATAATTAAGCAATATTTTGCAAAATGTGCTTTTGTGCTGAAACCTTGGCTGGTTTAGGCCTGTCATGGATAAATAATGATGACAGTAAAACCACCAGTAGGTGGCAGCAAGGCCCTGTTTTGAAAAATGATTTATTGAATCGTTCAAATCAAACAATTTGTTCAAAACGGCTGATTCAAGAAAGAAAACAAGCCTGCGTCCCAGTGTGCATACTATTCATACTAAATTTTATGTGATATTAGTAATAAAAACTATTTAGCTGCCTAGACTAACAACACTAACATCTGTGTTCTGGTTTTTAACCTAATTCACAGTTTACTTACATTTTTTTTATAATTATTAATTACATGCTGTTATTGTCATTAAGACAGAATTTCAGCTTTGTTGAGCACATCCTAAATGTAGTCCAATCTCAGTGAAATTTGGTTTGTTTCCATTTCAGGAGAGTTGACTGGGTGAGAGCAGAAGATTTCAAAAGTCCAAAGATAAGGGCCACTCTAGCCTGTATTTTTCAATTAAAATCCTATGTTAATATGATAATGCTTGCTGCGATTATGAGCTTAATCACATTTTTTAGATTTAAGTATTGCATTTACATGAGGTAAAGTTTAGCAGCAATATTGCCAAAATCTCATTATAATCGCATTTAGAGGGTGCATGTAAACACACTGAATAATGTCAGTGAACTCTGACATATTAGAGAGATATTAAACTGTCTGTGGTGGTGTGCTGTTTTGGATGGTGTGAAGAGGGGAAGTACATTGTGTTTAAAGATGTTTCCTACTGATAAAAGCACACAGGGGTGCGTTTCCCAAAACCATAGTTGCTAACTAAGTTAGCAACTTTGTTGGTTGCAATGCAATTTCCCATTGCCAACCAACTAAGTTGCTAACAGGTTAGCAACTATGGTTTTGGGAAACGCACCCCAGATCTGTTTCCTATGTCTAATAATACAGTTCCTAATCAGAATATGTTAAAATGTGACAATAGGAAGCCATACGTTAACAATGTAATTGAAAGTAAATATCATGTTGTACATTACATATGTTTAAAATTATTAGCAGGAATCGAAGGTGCAGGACACAACTGTTATTTTAGGTTAATCTGTTCAGCAAGTTTAGATGCCATGAATTTGTTTTTATATATAAAATCGAGTTGTTCTGATGACAGGTGGTGAGTGAGGGGGAGTGAGTGATAATGTAATGTAGTGTAATTTTGATAAAAATATGCCATTAATTGCTTTTAACTTGACATGTTGTAATTTTCCAAAGTAATATCACTTGAAGTTTAATGTTATATCCCATGTCTGTAGAATTAATCTGTTTCTCTTAAATTACATTTTATTGTAAACATAGTCTTAATGCTTGTAACTTATTTGTGAGCAAAGCTGGGTATA
Organism: Cyprinus carpio; assembly: GCF_018340385.1. NCBI lineage: Eukaryota > Metazoa > Chordata > Actinopteri > Cypriniformes > Cyprinidae > Cyprinus > Cyprinus carpio. The sequence continues at coordinate 24,031,977 of NC_056611.1, forward strand.
CAGCAGAAAAGTTTATCATAACATTTGAAATACAAACAGTCAAAAGCTGTTGCGTGTTGCTTACAGTATTAGTTTTTGAAAGAGTCCACACAGTGCTTTTTCTAACGAAGTCTATATTCAGTACATAATCTCCAGTTTGTTAATAAGCAACTAACACAGCAATAGTTTTTAAATAGAGATAGAAATGTTTCACCAGCTGTTAAATGACCACTTATCAAAGTCTATCAATGTGGCTGTCAAGCTTTAATCAGTAAATTGTTATGGTTATGATCTGTTTTGGTTTAGTTTTCTGTGTTTCTGTTCTCCTGCCTTGTTTGTTTCCATGGTTTTTGATTTAATTAGCTCCAAACCTGTTTCAGTTCTCCCAATTAAGTTTTTATTACTTAAGTCTTTGTTCCCGTTTTGTTCCTTTGTCTGCTATCATTTGGATTTGTGTTTGGTTGTGCCCATTCTCTCCTGTGGATTATTAAAAGAACTCTGATTATACTCCTTCGTCGAGCACTTTGTTTTTTAAATATATATAAAAAATGTGTTTTTCTCATTTGCATTTTTCTGTTCCTGTTTTTGATTTGGGAGGTCTATCTGGAGTAGATTTTCAAGGTACCCACACGCTGCCTTATCAGCCTATTGAGGACATCATCTTACTTGTGTCACTGCAAAGACTAGGCTTTCTTTTTGAGCCTGGTATCTGCTTCTTGTCCAAAACACAAATTTAAACATTAAACATGAAGTGACTATTGTGTTCTTGAAACATTATGGGATTATGTTCAAGTTAGATGTTCAAAACATAGACAATATGCTGTGAAGCCCAATGTTTTCATACCTGAAAAAAAAAAAAAAAATGTAATTGAAAACACTTGTCATGGTAATAGATTTTGCTGATCCTAAAGACTAATATCTATTTTCCCTACATTTTAAAGGAGAGGTCAAGGGCATCAAATTGACATGAATTTTGACAAGTATCTGCATGTTTGTTATAAATTAGATTTTTAAACTATATATCAAGGCTTATTTACAATATTTTATTTATTATAGTGTTATATGTTAATAAAAGTGGAAGTCTGATGCCAGTAAATGGTTTTATGAATGTATATTCTGTAAAAGAGTAATGCCAATGTCTTGGGTTTGCTTCTCAGGGAAAGCATGAGCTGATGAAATAGTATATAAAGTACATGTATTAAAGTATAAAAACAGTATGAATATATAAATATCCTTTTTTTTCTGTTACTTCCACTGCGTAGTGAAGAGTTACTTCAATATACTTAAATATTTTTTCTCATGTTTTACTGTTGTATGACAGTTTTCTGAATCTTAACAGGGCTAACAATGTATGTACAGTGTCAGGAAACAAGTCTTTCTCCAAAGCTCAAATGCCATCACCTAAGAGGTATGAATCACATGAAATATCTTACTGATTGCCTAGGTTCATTGCATTGAATGACTCATGTCTGTACTCAGTTCTCAAGTATTCTCTTTGCTACAACAGTCCTAGATCTTGTGTAATTTGATTTTTATGAATGTTTTATTGTAGTTACATTTAGATTGTCTCTGCATCCCCTAATAAATGAATATATATATCACCTCAGCGAGGCCAAATCCTATTCTGTGAGTACATACTTTGTCCAGCATGTGAAAATCTTTTAGTGTCATTAACATCTGTTGTTTAGTGCTTGATTTTTTGTTGATCTCATAACTGAAATGTGTTATTTCCTATTAAATCTGACTTCTGTATTTCTGTTTTCTATTACAATTTTCCATTAAGGGTAACAATAATGATGATTATTACACCAACATGGCAGACCTTAAATTCTATGGAAATATCTGATGAAAATGCCACATTTTAGATGAAAACGGTACACTTCTGGCAATCCTGACACACTGCATAATTGAGTGTTGCATTTTAAGCCTGGCCTACAGTATAATGCCTACACATGCATATAGTACAGGATATTACTGTATTTACATATTTTGTTATAATGCTTACATTGCCTAGTTTTAAGAACATAATGTACATAATAGTTATATTAGTATAATAGTTATAATGTACATAATAGTTATGTTTGACACTGTTGATCATAACATACTAATAGAGAGACTGGAAAACTGGGTCTGGCTTTCTGGGATGGTAATCAGATGGTTCAGGTCATACTTAGGAGGGAGAGGTTATTATGTGAGTCTAGGAGAGCATAAGTCTAAGTGGATGTCCATGACATGCGGAGTCCCACAAGGCTTAATTCATGCACCGCTCTTGTTTCAAATAATGAGAAAGAACCAAATTGCCTATCACAGCTTGCCTAGATTTACAGCCTTATCTCCAAATGATGATACTCCCTCTGATCATCTAATGTATTGACCTAAATGGCTTGGATGTGCCAGAACTTTCTTCAGGAAACAAACCTTAGTTGTAGTAGTCTAATTTGGAAACAAAGATGAAGTTCTCAAGGTGAATGCACCTTGACTCTAGGGGTCCAACAACTAAAAATCAAGTCAGGAATCTTGGTGTGATTCTGGAAACAAACCTTAGTTGTAGTAGTCTATCAAAGCAGTAACTAAATCAGCATACTATCATCTAAAAAACATAGATTAGATATTTTGTTTCCAGGCAAGACTTGGAGAAACTTGTTCATGCCTTTATCACCAGCAGGGTGGACTATTGTAATGGTCTCCTCACCGGCCTTCCCAAAAAGACCATTGGACAGCTGCAGCTCATCCAGAACGCTGCTGCCAGAATTTTGACTAGAACCAGAAAATCTGAGCGGATCACACCAGTCCTCAGGTCCTTACACTATCTACCAGTTATATTTAAGAACTATTACAAATTAATAAAACACTCAAATAAATAACACAAAAACACATAACAAACATGTTCACTGAATATAAACCACTAAATAAAAACAAAACAGACCACTCAGAGCATTAGGATTGAGTCCGTTAGAAATACCAAGGGTTCACACAAAACAAGGGGAGTCTACTTTTAGTTATTATGTCGCCCGCATTTGGAATCAGCTTCCAGAAGAAATCAGATGTGCTAAAACAAGTCACATTTAAATGCAGACTCAAAACACATCTGTTAAGCTGTGCATTTATTGAACGACCACTGTGCAATGTCCAAACTGATTGCACTATATTATATGTATAACCATTTTCTATTCTTAACTGTATTAAACTCATTTTAAACCTCTTAAATCAATTTTTAAATCATTTTCAAAGTTTTTAAATTCCTTGTTTTATTGTATTTCCTTCAGAGATACAGTGATATTAAAATCACTAAAAAATTTGACGCTGCATTTCGATTTTGAAACATGCAGTGCTCATGTTTATTTAACAAAGTCAAAGCCTTTTGGAAAATCAGAATAAATAAATGTATGGGAAACACATCCCACAGCACAACAACATGAGCCACATTTAAGTCTGCTCATCACTTTAACTACATTTGTAGTTGGCACCACTAGGCAGACCTATAAACAAACACAGACCCGAAGTTAACTTTGGGCCAGGCATGTTACCACTATTGCCTATATCACAACAGCCTCTATTATTTTAATATGTGAAACTTTTAACCAATCAAAGAAGTGGGTGTTTACTTTTAACCAATCAATCACAACAGCCTCCATCTATTATTTTAATTATGCTCTAAAATAACCACCAATCTATTGTATCATATACCAAAATGCTATACAAAAAATAACTCTAAAAAAAACACCAACCTATCAAAAGTACTTTACAAAAAATAACTCAAAAATAACAAAAAATCTTTATCTGTTACCTCATAATACTGTCTTTTTAGAATAAAAATAAGTTTAACCAATGAGAGTTCATAATAAAATCCTCCAATTTATTGATTTTATTCTCTTTTTGTTGTTGACACTAATCACCCAGAACCAATGGAAATCTGAGAGCAGAATACAAGTCAGTATTTTATTCTTAAAAAAATAAAAGTAAAAAATCAGTATATGTATGTTCACACCACAGGGTAAACAACACATGTACGGTTTTTTTTTTAAATAAATGCCTCCATTGCATATCAAACACAAATAAGAAAAAAAATTTCCAAAAACTCATCACCAATGAATAATCCCCCCTCACCACAGGGTAAACAACACATGTACGGTGTCAGAAAACAAGCCTTTCTCCAAACCTCATATGCCACCACCAAAGAGATACAATGCATTTCAACCACACAGTATGTGGGTACAATACAAAATAATATTGAATGAAGTCTATATGAACAGAATGTCATAATTAAAGTCTCTATGTCACTTCAATTTCCTTCCTCTTTATAACAGAAAAAAAAAAAAACTAAAGATGTTCTTTAAGCTGCAATTTGGTCAAAATAAATGCACCGAATGAACAGTTTCTTGTAATATAAATGCCTTTATGCGTTAAAATTCATAAGCACTGTATTTGCTGGCAGATACAGGTCTATGAATAGTCTATTAAATATATTTAGCTTAACAGTTAGGATAAATGGAAACGTGATTTTTAAATTCTTATTTTTCTCATGCACCTCAGTGTGTCAGGCTTGTGTTGTGTTTTGTTCCCCATGTGCTCCCTGTGTCCCAGTGTTTATCCCTTTTTTTGGTTAATTTCCTGTCCTGATTATTTCATTGAGTTCATTAGTGTCCACCTGTGTTTGATTTGATTCAGGTGCATTTAATTTACTCCCTCGTTATGTCTTGTATTTAAAGTGTAGGCTGTGAGTTGTTTCTTTGAGTATAAATGTCGTTACCAGTTTCCTCTGTATGTTTTTCTGGTTCCATGTGAAAAAATAAAAGTATGTGTCATTGTAAATTCCCCTCCATTTCCTTGCTCCTTCCCCAGTGAGTGCGACAGAAGACTTGACCACAAGACGATAACTGCAGCTGAGGATGCACTGTGGGGTTTGCGGCCGGGCGGTCTGAGCTTGGAGCTATATGTGGAGGGTTTCTTTGAGCTCTTTAACCAGGCAATTTCCTCTGATTGAGCTGATTAATCTTATGCTGATCTTAAATGGTTTAGATTTGGAAGTTGAGGAAGTAAAGAAACTTCCCAAGCCTCGTCATCCAACTCCTGCAGGGATGCGCTGTGTCTCCTCAGCTCACCCCATGCCGTGAACCTCCACATACCTCCCCACAGCCCAGGAGTCTATTGTCAAGCCCACCTGCAAGCTCAACCTCAGCCCAGGAGTCTATTGTCAAGCCCACCGGCTGGTGCAAATTCAAACCCGCTGACTGTGGCTCAGGCCCACCGACCACCATTGATGCAAGCCCTCTGGTCACCGCAACGACAAGCCCGCCGGCTGCCCAGTTCCCCCGTAACCAGAGGAGGGTGAAGAGACAAGGACTGTTCTCTGCCTTCATCCCAGCCCCAGATCTCGCTCCAGTGTCGGCTCCAGCCTCAGAGGTTGCTCCAGTGTATCAAGCAAATGTATTGCTTATAATCCCCATGTACTGTAGGCCTACTACCTTTAAAATAAAGTGTGACCACTTAATTTACTTTTCCAAAAGTACATTCTTTTTAAATTTTGGATAAATTAAGTGAATTCATTAAATTAAAGAAGACGAATGCTAAAGTTCTGCAATAAAGTTCCAAAGTTGCCTAAAAACTAGGGATATAGTGGTCATTATTTTTATTGGCCCATATTTGATCAGAATGCTTTAATATCGAGTATGTGCCAATACTGAGTCCCTATCCGGTATTTGCATTTTCTTAGTGCTGTTTGATGATAGCTATGTAATTTTAGGGGAGTGAGTAATGTGTAACTTTTTGAGAAAAATATAGTATTTTTCACATTTGACGCTTCAAAACTCATGTCTGAAGAATCAGTGGAATATTTCTAGTGTCTTACTGTATTATGAACATAGTATTCATTTTTGTAAATATTTTCTCATTTGGAAACAAGGCAGCTTCTAAGACCAAAGACTGTCTTATTGACATCAAATTTAAATGGTCAAAAAAAATTTACTTTTTAAAGACGACTATATTTAGCACTGTTATGGAAGAATGTTCAGTTTGTTCCCACGTTACTAACACATTGTTCATTTTTAGACGTTACACTACATTTCACCGGCTTGTGGTTGTATAAATGAATGCTCATCAGTGCCATTATAGGTGGTGGTTGTTAAACATTCATCTGTAAAGAAAGATGAAATGTCAAACTCCATTATTTACATTTCTCTGTTCCTCTTTTTATCTATCTATTTGGAGTAGATTTTCAAGGAACTCACACAGTGACTGCGTTTGAAATCACATACTCGATGAGTAGGTACTTAATTTCAATAAGTAGGCTACTTAACGAGCGCTAAAAGAGTAGTTTACTCTACAGCCAAATATTATCATATTATCATATTATCATATATCATATATGAATGAGATCTGGACTTCATCCGCCATGTTGACATTATCATGTGACCTATGACGTTGCAAGCACAACAACTTAAAAGATACTAGTGACAGGATTTGAAGTGTTTTAAAAGGATATTAATAGTTCTATTATTCTGAATATGGGAACCTCTAAAAGATTTGGAATCCATCGTGGTGTACGCCAAAGTTGTCCAATGTCCCCCTTTCTGTTTTTATTAGTTGCTGATCTTTGTATTCAAGTCTTAAACAATCAAAGCATTTTGGGATTAAAAATATTTGATAGTCAAAATTTCTCAATTGGCAGATGACACTGCATTATTATTGAAAGATAAAAATCATGTGAAAACAGCCTTGGACTGTATTTCTAAATTTACTACATCTTCTGGTCTAAAGCTTAATCTTCATAAATGTGAAATTTTATACATGCATGATTCTATAGATTTATCTATTGAAAATATATCAGTAAAAGACTTTGTTAAATATCTGGGAATCTATATTTCTAAAAATAAAATTACCTGTGAACAATTAAATTTGAGAAAAAATCTAGAAAACTAAACATCTTGAGTAATTGGCTATAAAGGGATCTTACCAGTTTTGGGAGAGTATTACACTGTCCAAAGCTGAAGGCCTTTCTAGATTTGTTTACCCTGATCTTTCCATGTATGTTAGTGATGGAATTTCCAAAGATATCAATAAATCATTAGATTTTATATGGAAAAATAAACCTTATCAGTTAAAAAAGGACATTATATCAGGCAAAAGAGTGGAAGGTGGCTTAAAGATAATAGTTTTTTTTTTTTTTTTTTTTTTTTTTTTGACATTAACAATACTTTTAAACTTAATTGGTTAAGAAATTGCCTAAAAAAATATAATTCTATGTGGTTCTTTATCCCACAACGTATTTTTCAAAAACCTGGAGGGTTATCTTTTCCAAGATGTAATTTTCTTCAAGGAAAGTTACCTATTAAGTTATCTAAATTTTCACCAGCAAGTATTATTGGCTTGGTAAATTTGTTTCCATCAAAACTTTTCTCCACATAAAATGCTTTTATGCAACAATTGTCAGCACTTCTAGGAATAAATCATTATTTTTGCATAGGTGGTTTGAAAGGAATATATTTTGTTATAGATATGTTCTATGCGAGTGGGAACATTTTGTCTTATGAAGACTTTATGCATGTTTACAACTTTCCCATCCCCTTTAAAGAATTTCAACAAGTGGTTAAAGCTATTCCGAATGGGCTGATACAACTAATAAATAATCACCTCTCTTTTGGAAGCAATGAAAGGATATTTCCAGAATTAAAAGTTGATGGTATTAAAATATTTTCTTCCTCTTGTAATAATAAAAATATTAGACAGATATTGATCTCAAAACATAAAATGTCCCCTAGAGGAAAATTCTTTTGGAATGCAAAAATGTCTGATATTAATTGGAAAACGACCTGGTTAAATCCTTTTAAATTTTGTATTTTGAATAAAGTTAAAGAGGTGCATTTCAAAATACTTCACAAAATGTACCCATGTAAATTAGCTCTTTCTAAATTTATGGACATTGATAATACTTTCAGTTTCTGTAACACACAAGGAAGACTTGTGTCATTTATTTTATAATTGTGATTTGTCTCTAGATTTTGGTCTGATGTTAGTGCCTTTCTATTTCTGCAAAGAAATGTTAAATATATGCTATTTTTAAAAGATGTTATTTGTACTTATTCACACAAGTAAAATGATTGAGTATGTCGTTAACTTTTATATTTTGCAAGGTAAATATTATATTCATAAACAGAAATTTGCGAAATGCATACTTAAGTGTAATCTATTTTTATCAGAAATGGAAACCTTGAAAAAGTTTCTAGCGCAAATTAATAACAAAAAGAATGACATTACTAGATTTAATTTTCCCCTGGTCTCTGAATTTAATTTATTTATTTCCCCTGGTATTGCTTCCCCGCTGCAATCAAAAAATGTCCTAAGGAAAAAGGAAGAAAATATTAACTATTTTATAGTTTATATTTTCTAAACCAATAGATTTAAGATTATAGTTGAAACCAATAGATTTAAGATTATTTTTTATTCATTTCTGTAGTGTACTCAAAGCCTTTGATTGCAGCATTCCTTCATCAGGTATTCTATACTTTATACTTTCTAGTTAGTTCAGTATCCTTCGCTGCCTTTGATATCCCACAAGCCTGTGTGTTCCATTCTGTGACAGTTAAGCCAAAAAAATAAAGATGGCGTCTGAAAGTTGCAGTCGGTGGTCAGTTTGTGAGTAAATGTTTGTTTTTGATCAACATTTTCCACTTTTTATGTCATTTCTAGCGAGAAATTAATATTGCAGTCATGAAATATCCACTTAGTTATCACTAAAGCTCTCTATATTTTTGCTGTAGATCGTTAAACCGTTACTCTGCCTCAGAAGCCTGTCAAAAATCAGTTTCATGAGGTGCCTTCGTGCAAAAACGCTGCCTGCAAAGTCATTGCCTGATACAGCAGCGAGGCAGCAAGTCACCTGCCTAAGTTTTCGGATGCAGATATATAGCAGGTAAGTAGGCATAATCGAACGCAACTTAAGTATACGTACGTCCGAATCTCGCTAGAGGGCATGGTCTTACTTGTGTCTTTGGCAAGACTAGGCTTAACATTAAAAAAAGAAACAGAAAAAAATAGGTAAGAATTAGAGAAGGCAGAAAAAAGAGAAAGTAGAAGAAAGTGTGAAGAGTCAGAGTAAAGAAGAAGTTAGAATTAGAGTAGGCACAAGGAATATATATAGTGACGAGCACTCCCAGAGGAATCAGCGTCGCCCTGGAAACCAAAGTAAAACACCTGCACGTCCTCGTCCCCGGCTGATCGGTCACAGCTGCTCCCCATCAGCCAGCACGTTTAAAAGGAGCACATGTTTCACACAGAAGGGGTTCTTGAACCGAATGCACCACTGGACTAATCCCACTCTCCTTCTTCCACAGAAAGCAGCGAGTGACCGACAGCCCACACCCTTGGGAGCACGTCAGGACACCCACTTTCACCTTGAGTGGCACCGAAGCGCACGGAGAGCACACGGGACGCACCAACCAACGGGAAACGGATCAGGACACTTCACCAGGCACCCTTCACTGGTCAATAAACCCACCCTCCGGGGCTGTTAATTCACGCATCTCTTGAGGGCTTACTTCTCGCTCCCCCCCTGACAAGTGCCGACAGCTACATCGAAGTTAAGCGAGAGATCCTGGCGAGGCTGGGTCTCTCCCCGGTGAGCGCCGCCCAGCAGTTCCACGAGTGGGAATACAAGCCCCGGGTGCCAGCCCGTGCCCAGGCGGCCGAACTCAGCCGCATCGCCCAGCACTGGCTGTTGGACGGAAACCCCACCCCAACGCAGGTAGCGGAACGAATGGTGGTCGATCGCCTCCTACGCGCACTGCCTCGCGCCCACCGACAGGCTGTCGGCATGAGAAACCCACGTGACGTCCGGGAATTGGTGGAGGCGATCGAGCTGGCGGATGCTGTCCATCCCAGCGGGGCCGGGGACCGGCTGCCGCCATTCCCCCTGGAGGGTGGTCCAGGAGCGACGCCCCGCTCGAAGGCACCGCGCGACCAGTCAGCAGGCCGACGGTTCCCCCACCGCGAGACGAGCCCATGCCTAGTGCAGAACCACCGTCGCCTCCGCGAGCCTGGCTGGCAGGCTGCATCCTGCACCAACGGGTGCCAGCGGGAGCCCCCGAAGCAGAGCTGAGGGTGGATGGAAGACGGTTCCGGGCCCTCTTGGACTCAGGCAGTGCGGTCACCCTCATCCAGTCGCGACTATGCGCCCCTCAAAGCGGACGGAAAAAACCTCCTACCAATAATCTGTGTGCACGGAGACACTCGCCAAGTACCGGCCCGTGAGATGGTGATTTCATCCCCCCAGGGCACCTGGCCGGTGGAGGTAGGCCTGGTGAAGGACCTGCCGGTGGCCGTACTGCTCGGACGGGATTGGCCCGGCTTCGAGAAGCTGCTGTCTGCCGCCACTCAGCCTGCCAGCCCCAAGGGGAACCGTCGAAGACCGAGGTGGCCGCCTGGACCCCGCCGCCGACCGGCCCTGCTCGCCTCCGACAGTGGGAGAGAAGGTGAGGTCCCCTCCCGGTCCACTAATCTGTTTTATGATATCTACCAACAGGCCGCTGGAGGGGGCTCTTTCGCCAAGGAACAGCGGGAGGACGACCGACTCAAGCACTGTTGGAGCCAGGTGCGAGTCGTGGATGGAGAGGACGTCCTCCCCCGGCCCACCCTCTCCCACATTTTGTTGTAGAGAATGGCCTGCTGTATTGTGTCGCCCAGCGAAGGGGGGAGGAGAAAAGATTACTAGTTGTGCCACGGGCCAAGACCGAGACCATTCTCGAGCTGGCCCATTCCCACCCCATGGCAGGACACCTCGCTGCAGCCAATACCGCTCAACGCATCCGCGACCGCTTCCATTGACCGGGCCTGGGCGCCGAGGTAAAACGGTTTTGCCAAGCCTGCCCGACCTGTCAGGCCACGTCGCCCAGGACTCCTCCCCCCAGCCCGCTCATCCCCCTGCCTATCATCGAGGTGCCCTTCGAGCGGATAGGAATGGACATAGTGGGGCCGTTGCCGAAGTCTGCCCGAGGGCACGAGCACATCCTGGTCATCGTCGACTATGCCACCCGGTACCCAGAAGCAGTCCCCCTGCGGAAGGCCACCGCGAAGTCCATCGCCCAGGAGCTGTTTCTGCTGGCCAGCCGAGTCGGCCTCCCCTCGGAGATCCTGACTGACCAGGGAACCCCCTTCATGTCCCGGCTAATGGCTGACCTCTGCCGGCTTCTGCGGGTGAAGCAGTTGAGGACCACGGTTTATCACCCCCAAACTGATGGCCTCGTAGAGAGATTTAACCAAACCCTCAAGCAAATGCTCAGACGTGTGGCGGCGGAGGACAAGCGGGATTGGGACCCCATGATCCCCTACGTACTCTTTGGGGTCCGCGAAGTTCCCCAGGCCTCAACTGGCTTCACCCCCTTCGAGCTCCTGTTCGGCCGACAACCCCGGGGCCTCTTGGACGTGGCCCGGGAAGCGTGGGAGCAGCAGCCGGCCCCGCATCGTACCGTCATCGAACACGTCCGGCAAATGAGGGAACGGATCGACCGAGTGATGCCGTTAGTCCGGGAACACCTCACCAGGGCCCAACAGGCACAGCAACGTCATTACGACCGGGCAGCCCAACCACGGGAGTTCCAACCGGGAGACCGCATCATGGTCCTGGTCCCCAGCTCCGCCTGCAAATTTCTGGCCTCCTGGAAGGGACCCTACTCGGTCGTGGAGAGGATTGGACCGGTCACCTACCGCCTGAGACAGCCGGGGCGACGGCAGGCGGAGCAACTCTACCACATCAACCTCCTAAAGAAATGGGTGGGGACCCGGGACCAAGTAGCGGCCCTGACTCTCACCGAGCCCGTGGTTGTGGATGTCAACCCCCACCTTTCGGCTGCCCAGAAGACGGAGCTGCAGCACCTGGTCAGTCAGTTCCAGGATGTGTTCTCCTCTCAGCCCGGGCAGACCAACGTGATACAACATCATATCCGGACGGCCCCAGGAGTTGTGGTTAGGCAACGGCCCTACCGAGTCCCGGAGGCTCGTCGGCAGGCTATTGAGGACGAGGTCCAACAGATGCTGAAGTTGGGGGTAATAGAACCATCCCGGAGTCCGTGGTCCAGCCCCATTGTGATGGTCCCAAAGCCGGATGGCACCCTCCGCTTTTGTAACGACTTCCGCCGCCTGAACGAAGTCTCCGAATTCGACGGGTACCCCATGCCTCAGGTGGACGAACTGCTGGACCGGCTGGGAAGGGCCTGGTATATCAGCACCCTAGACCTCACCAAAGGCTATTGGCAGGTACCGCTCTCCGAGGCCGCCAAGCCGAAAAACCGCCTTCTCCACCCCCAGTGGCCACTGGCAGTACCGGACCCTTCCCTTCGGCCTACATGGGGCCCCCGCGACGTTCCAGCGGATGATGGACATCCTCCTGCGGCCTTTACCAAGCGTACGCGGCCGCTTACCTGGATGACGTCGTGGTCCACTCCGAGGGATGGGACGAACATCTGGATCGTCTGCGGAGGGTGCTTTCGGAGCTCCGGCGGGCTGGACTTACCGCCAACCCCCGCAAATGCCACCTAGCCCTCTCTGAGGCCAAGTACCTGGGCTACCAAGTCGGCCGAGGACTCATCCGGCCGCAAGACAAGAAAGTTGAGGCCATCCACGCCGCACCAAGACCCACGACAAAGACCCAGGTACGAGCCTTCTTGGGGTTGGCGGGGTACTACCGTTATTTTATCCCCCACTTCTCCTCTTTAGCCGCCCCCCTGACAGACCTGACCAGGAAGGGGCAGCCGGAGAAAGTATGCTGGACCCCGTCGGCGGAAGAAGCCTTCTCCCAGGTGAAAGCAGCACCCACGTCCTCGCCGGTACTCCGCGCCCCGGACTTTAGCTGCCCCTTCCTGCTGCAGACGGATGCTTCCGACACCGGACTCGGAGCGGTCCTCTCCCAAATCCAAGAAGGTGAGGAGCATCCGATCATCTATATCAGCAGGAAGCTGTCCCCCGCCGAGAGGAAGTACGCCGCCGTGGAGAAGGAAGCCCTGGCCATCAGGTGGGCAGTCCTGGAGCTCCGGTACTACCTCCTAGGCCGCAAGTTCACCCTGGTAACCGACCACGCGCCCCTACAGTGGATGGCCCGCGCCAAGGACACCAACGCCAGGGTGACTCGCTGGTTCCTAACGCTCCAGGACTTCCACTTCGAAGTCCGCCATCGAGCTGGGGCTGCCAACGCGAACGCCGATGGCCTCTCCCGGATCTGGACAGCTTATGCAGGTCTGTCAGGGGTCATTCCCCACACCCTCCCCTAATTTCACCCCTACTGTCTACATGTCTTCGCAGGACCAGAACGACGCTTAGGTAGGGGGGGAATGCGACGAGCACTCCCAGAGGAATCAGCGTCGCCCTGGAAACCAAAGTAAAACACCTGCACGTCCTCGTCACCGGCTGATCGGTCACAGCGGCCTCCCCATCAGCCAGCACGTTTTAAAAGGAGCACATGTTTCACACAGAAGGGGTTCTCGAACCGAATGCACCACTGGACTAATCCCACTCTCATTCTTCCACAGAAAGCAGCGAGTGACCGACAGCCCACACCCTTGGGAGCACGTCAGGACACCCACTTTCACCTTGAGTGGCACCGAAGCACACGGAGAGCACACGGGACGCACCAACCAGCGGGAAACGGATCAGGACACTTCACCAGGCACCCTTCACTGGTCAATAAACCCACCCTCCGGGGCTGTTAATTCACGCATCTCTTGTCGAGTGTTTCTTCTTTATGTCTAATAAGATAAATATAAACACATACACACACACACACACACACACACAGGAAACTAACATCCTCCCAAACTGGTGTTTATGTCTAATAAGAAAAAGGTCAAATAGATGATCCATTATGCCATATGAAATATCATAACTTACATATTTAAAGCAATAATTATTCATTCATTATAACTTTTGATTTAAATAAATGTAAACAGAACATTTTTGAAATGTTGCATTTGTCTTGCAGGTGGCTGCACATCTGTTTCCTTACTATGTACTTTTTTACTCTTTAGTAAACTTTAGTACAACTACTCCAGTCTGCAGAGCACTTGTAGATGATGCTTTTGGGAAACAGAATGCAGTTCAATTCATCTGATACCCCTAAAACATAAATCAGTGTCACTGACAGGTGTCAAAACTTTCTAAACGCTAAAAGGTATCAGAATCTATTTTAGAGGCTTGATTTTAGGATACTTCAGCAAATCAATTAAACAACTGGTTAAAAAAAATTTTTTTTTCTTCCTCTTTTTAAAATTTGCATAGGGTTCGTCATGCTTTACTGAGCACATAATTTTCTACTTATTTCAAAACAAAATGATTAAACATTAGTTCAAATGGCAGTGGGATAGGCTAGAGACTGAAAAACAGACTTATTTGGAAGAAAATTATACATCCTTCCGACTCTTTTACTCCTCTGTGTTTTATTAAGAGTGTGGGTATAGCTCACACTTCCTCTTATAGAATCTCTTGCATTACCAAACAGCATTTTTGTCTTTTGCTCTCAGTTTCTTGCATTTTGAAGTACATGGTGTATAGGCCTTTTTCATCCAACTGACCTGAAATTGGATTAAGAAGGTAAGAATGAAAAAAGATGATGGCATATTGTATCTGATTTAACATGACAAAGATTTGATAATTTAGATTTTAATTGAACTGACAACTTAAAGTTTTAAGTCATGAGTTTTAGCCCCCTGTTTTACTGATTTGATGGTCAACTTGATAAAAAAATAACTGACAACAGATATTTAGGGTGTACATTTTCTTTACTTCATTTTGAAATGTTATTATTATTATTATTATTGTACACAAAAGAACAGTTATTTTCGATTTCTTTAAAGGGCAAACCTAGGAACATGGTGGGAACTCTGCTAGTCCATTTGCTCTTACAAGGTATTGAAACTGTTTTCTGGTTCTCTTCTTCATTAGGTGCGTTTGATAAGGGTGTACAGTATTATAATCTATCACTCTTTCTTTCCTTTTCTTTTCTTTAATTATCTGAACTGCTGGTTTTTTAGGTCAGGTCATTTAGAGTCTTTATGAATTGTGTTATTTTCTTGTGCTGCTTCTTGTTAATTTTACTGGATCTAATGGTTACACACCATAAAATCTATGGCTAAATTTCAGCTCATGTATTTAAGAGCTTTTTGACAAGGAATTCTTAACCAAAAATTAATTTCAATTTAAAATGAGTAGTGCAAATATCATCACACTCACCCATTTGGACAATAGGGAGGGTAAGTTAATGTGTCAAGTGATATTTGTTTCACTCACCTGTAGTAGTAAAGCCAATCAATATCACTCTGATTTCAAGTGGGCCACACCTTCTGAATGTACATACATATGAAGTGATGTGATATGACATAACTAACAGGTCTGTCTTCATTCAAAGCAAAAATGCATGCAAAAACATCACATAATTTACTAACTTTGTATGATGATGCTGAAATACAAGCATTCTTGAGGAGCTGCAGGGTGAAAGGCAAAGCAAAAGCATATACAGTACATTACCTAGATATAGTCTTCCATTTTTGGATCAATGTGTTGATGAGAGATGAGATATTTATATTTCTTTAAACTATGATGACCAATCACATATACTACTTTTATAATTAAAAAAAAATATCAAAAACTAAAACAAAAAAATAAAAACTATAAAAAAAAAAAAAAAAAAATAGCCCTTTTTTTTGAAAAACTACCACTTAATGTTCTCCAACTACTGTCTCACAGTTGTTCTGCTGTATGATGCTTTGGGATGGGACGTGAGAATGCCAAAGGAAATTCACGGCCCTAAAGGTTCCTGTCTGGTCATACCATGTTCTTTCTACTACACATTATACCCACCCCAAAACCCAGCCAGAATTGTGTGGTATCAGTACGTCTCTAAAGGTTATCCTTTAGTTTACGATCCATGGTATCCAAATGATGTTATCTGGAAGTTCAGATGGAATACTGATTTATATAGAAGACGTAGTTGGGATTGCAGTCTGCTGATCAGAAAGCTGGAACAGTACCACCATGGAGAGAAATTATACGCATGGATTGACCCTGAAAATGTAGGAAAGAGCACCTACGTATTTTATGATGTCACTTCTACAATTAAAGTTGATGGTATGTAAATATTCTTGGAATTATATTCTGTATACCATATCTTTGATTGTCCAACAGTAGTGAAATATTGTGTGGTCGGTAACAATAGACATAATCAAATGCTTCTGCTAAATTGACTTTCTTCTAACCAGGCAAGACGATTTGCCCCAAAAAGTATGCGTGTGCACAAGACAATAAAAAAAAAAAAAAAAAAAAAAACACATGTTTCAGTTATAACGTTTACAATAAAATACATAAAAAAATGTCTTTATTCTTCTTTTTCAAAATGAAGACAAAAAGTTTTAAATACTTTCTGGCTCTCAAAATTTGTGAAACTTTTTTATGTTAAAATGAAGTACATGAAGTACGGTCGTTATTCTGCTGTGACACAAGGAACTGACTTCAAACATCTATGAAAACTGGACTTGAGACCAGTTGATTTAAAAGTATTTTAGAAAAAAAAAAGAAAAGTGAAGTTACTTCTGAAAAACATAATTTGTTTGCAGATGCCTGTTGCTTTTGTATAATGCAGTGAAATTCAAATATTTCTAAATGTTCAAATACTTAAATACATTTAAACAGCATATTATGTACAAATTGTTATGTTTCTGTCCATTATAGAAAGTCCACAGCAGCCCAACATCAGTATTTATGGAGGTGAAAAGATGGGTGACACAGTCACAGTTACATGTTCAACTTTCCACACGTGTCCATACAGCGAACCAACCATCACTCTGAACGGTTTAGAAGGATCTGATCAAATAGACAATGAGCATATTAAAGATGGCCTGTGGAAAATCACTCGGACACGCAAAGGTGTCGTAAAGGCTGAACGCTTGACTATTAAGTGTTCAGTAAGACATTATGGTGGCAGAGAGGTGACAGCTATGAAGTTCATAAGTGCCAAATGTGAGCAAACACAAATATGAACAGCTTTGTGTGATATTAGCTGTAAGTTCACTTTAAATGTCACAGTGAAACTATTTACAAGATTTCAATTCAATTTCAGGTGTTCATCAAAAAATAACGATTGAGCCTGAACTGACAGATGTTACAGTGGGCATCACAAAGAACTTTGTTTGTAGAGTCTACCATTCCTGCCAGAAAGAGAATCCAACCATCACATGGAACTATAAGAACATGCAGGTCACAACAACGGAAAAAACACATTGGGGTTTAAATCGGCTCATCTACTCCAACATTGCCTTTCTGGCTACAAAAGAAGATAATGGGAAGAAGTTGATATGCACTGCAAAATTTTCTGGAGGAGACATTACAGCTTCTGTTATTTTACATGTAAAACGTGGGTAATTTGTTAGCATCATGTTTGATGTGTGTGATCTCTCTTTGTCTCATTAGGTATCCTGTCTAGTTTATTATTTTTTATTTATTTTTGTAAACTTTAAACTTAAAGAAATGTGAAAACTCCTATTGATTTAATTTCTAAAAATATTAACAATTAAAATATGCCTTGTTGTAATGTCTGTAATATTGTGGTTGACAAAACACATTATTTTACTTTCAAAACAGCAATTCTTTTGCATAACCGTATGTTTATACAAGCTAAAAACTTGATGTTTAATTTAGATTTTTAATTAGTTCTGTGATTGAAAGCAGAAAATATAAAGCTTTTTTTCTATCACTCAATCATTAAATGTTCTCCAACTTTTGTCCCACAGGTGTTCTGCTCTATGATGCTTTGGGATGGGAAGTGAGTATGCCAAAAGACATTCACGGCCTCAAAGGTTCCTGTCTGGTCATTCCATGTTCTTTCAACTATAAATCAAACCCACCCCAAAACCCACGTAGAGTTGTGTGGTATCGGCGGGACTCTGAAGGTTTACCTTTAGTTTATGATTATTTGTATCCATACAATGTCAATGAGAAGTACAGAGGAAAAACTGATTTATATAGAGAATCAGATTGGGATTGCAGTCTGCTGATCAAAAACCTGGAATCGTCTCACAATGGAGAGAAATTATACACAAGGATTGACCCTGAAAATATTGCATGGCAAAACTATGAAACTGATGATGCTACCACTACAGTTTTTATTGATGGTATGCAAATGTTCTTGGAATAATATTTCTCCTCTGTAATATCCATGATTGTCCAGCTGTAGTAGAACATTCTGTGGCCAGTAACAATAGACGCGATAAACACTCCCAAATAAAATCTCCCGAATTGATTTCTTTCTAACCAATGTATTGGTTTAAATATCATTTAAAAAAAGGCAAGGCCATTTGCCCCAAAAAGATAAGATTTTAGACCTGTCTTTGCATTATATATCAAAATATTAAAACAATGGTTTAAAATAATTTTAAAAATGGCTCAGATGAGCTTTGTCCAAATAATTTTTGGGGCCAGTGTGAATTTGCAAATCTTTATATAATGTACTAATTCTAATGTTTCTGTCAAATAAAGCAACTCCACAGCAGCCCAACATCAGTGTTTCTGGAGGTGAAACTACACTTGATACCACAATATCAAAACGTTCCCATACACACAACCAAACATACATCTAAACAAAAAATAATCAAAACACAAAATAAAGAACTAACCAAACAAAAACATAATCCTACAAAAAAATTGAAAATCACTCTGACACGCACAGGTGTCGTAAAGGCAGAAAGCACGACTATTAAGTGTTCAGTAACACATCATGGTGGCATAACAGTGACAGCTACAGAGGTCAAAAGTTCAAAATGTGAGTAAAGAAATATGTTATGCATTAAGTTCACTTTAAATATCACAGTAGAAGTTATCACAAGATTTCATTTCAAATCCAGGTGTTCATCATAACATATCGATTGAGCCTGAACTGGCAGATGTTACAGTGGGCACTGCAAAGAACTTTGTTTGTAGCGTCTACCATTCCTGCCAGAAAGAGAATCCAACCATCACATGGAACTATGAGAACATGCAGGTCACAACAAAGGAAAAAACACGTTCGGGTTTAAATTGGATCAGCTACTCCAACATAACCTTTCTTGCAGCAAAAGAAGATCATGGAAAGAAGTTGATATGCACTGCAAAATTTTCTGGAGGAGAAATTACAGCTTCTGTTATTTTACATGTAAAACGTGGGTAATTTGTTAGCATCATGTTTGATGTGTGTGATCTCTCTTTGACTCATTAGGTATCCTGTCTAGTTTATTAATTTATTTATTTACTTATTTTTTTTGTAAACTTTATACTTAAAGAAATGGGAAAACTCCTATTGATTTACTTTCTAAAAATATTTACCATTAAAATGTGCCTTGTTGTAATCTCTGTAATATTGTGGTTGACAAAACACATTATTTTACTTTCAAAACAGCAATTCTTTTGCATAACAGTATGTTTATACGAGCTAAAAACTTGATGTTTCTTATAGATTTTTAATTAGATCTGTGACTGAAAGCAGAAAATATAAAGCTTTTTTTCTATCACTCAATCATTAAATGTTCTCCAACTTTTGTCCCACAGGTGTTCTGCTCTATGATGCTTTGGGATGGGAAGTGAGTATGCCAAAAGACATTCACGGCCTCAAAGGTTCCTGTCTGGTCATTCCATGTTCTTTCAGCTATAAATCAAACCCACCCAGAAACCCACGTAGAGTTGTGTGGTATCGGCGGAACTCCGAAACTCTAAATTTATACCATTAGCTTATGATTATGTGTATCTATACAATGTCAATGAGAAGTACAGAGGAAAAACTGATTTATATAGAGAATCAGATTGGGATTGCAGTCTGCTGATCAAAAACCTGGAATCGTCTCACAATGGAGAGAAATTATACACAAGGATTGACCCTGAAAATATTGCATGGCAAAACTATGAAACTGATGATACTACCACTACAGTTCTTATTGATGGTACGCAAATGTTCTTGGAATAATATTTCTCCTCTGTAATATCCATGATTGTCCAGCTGTAGTAGAATATTGTGTGGCCAGTAACAATAGACTTAATAAACACTCCCAAATAAAATCTCCCGAATTGACTTCTTTCTAACCAATGTATTTGTTTAAATATCATTTAAAAAGGCAAGGCCATTTGCCCCCAAAATAAAATATTTTAGACCTGTCTTTGCATGATATATCAAAATAGTAACACAATGGTTTAAAATAATTTTAAAAATGGCTCAGATGAGCTTTGTCCAAATAATTTTTGGGGCCAGTGTAAATTTGTAAAACTTTATATAATGTACTAATTCTAATGTTTCTGTCAATTAAAGCGACTCCACAGCAGCCCAACATCAGTGTTTATGGAGGTGAAAGGACAGGTGATACCATCATCGTAGCATGTTCAGCTTTCCACACATGTCCATACAGCAAACCAACCATCACTCTGAATGGTATAGAAGGATCTGACGAAATAAAGGATGAGTCTGTTAAAGACGGCCTGTTGAAAATCACTCTGACACGCACAGGTGTCGTAAAGGCAGAAAGCACGACTATTAAGTGCTCAGTAACACATTATAGTGGCATAACACTGACAGCTACAGAGGTCAAAAGTTCAAAATGTGAGTAAAGAAATATGTTATGCATTAAGTTCACTTTAAATATCACAGTAGAAGTTATTACAAGATTTCATTTCAATTCCAGGTGTTCATCATAACATATCGATTGAGCCTGAACTGGCAGATGTCACCGAGGGCGTCGCACAGAACTTCACTTGTACCATCTACCATTCCTGCCAGAATGAGAATCCAACCATCACATGGAACTATGAGAACATGCAGGTCTCATCGTGGAACAAAAAGCATTCCGATTTAGATCAGTTTCGGATCGCATTTTCCAACTTAACCTTTCTGGGTGCAAAAGAAGACCATGGGAAAAGACTGATATGCACCGCAACATTTTCTGGAGGAAATATTGAAACTTATGTTGTTTTGCGTGTACAGGGTGAGTAACTTGTTGTGAGCATCATGTATGTAATTTGATCTCTCTATATCTAGTTATTACAGTGGTATTTTATCTATTCTTGTTTTTTTTTTTGTAAACCTTATAACTAATTTGAAAATCTCTCTTTGGTGAATATTCATTCAGATTATGCGTTTTTGTAATGTCTTCATACTAAAGTGTGGCAGATGTTCCATGCATGTTATTATCCCACGATTTACGCAATTATGTGAATGGCAAGTTATGCAAAATAGAATTTGTGTGTTTTCTACCAATTCTGTTACAGAATATCAAAAACCAGTGGATCAAATCCTGAATGAAAGTATGTGCTTTACCTTTCGTAGCTGCTCTCATATTTGTATTATTGCACTGCACTAATAGGCTTTTTGGCAATGAAATGTTAAGATTGTTAATAATGGTTAATTATATATTATTTTAGCCTATTTCCAATATGTGGCAGACGTGATACCAAAGATCACTGCATTGCCTCGTTCATGTGTGGTAATACCATGCAGTTTCAAGACAGATGAGGAATATTCCACTGAACTTCGGGTTCTATGGGTCACCAGAAAAGGTGGCTACATGTTCCACACCGACCCAGTCGATGTCTCGGACAACTTCAAAGGCCGCACAAGGCTCCTCGGAAACCCAGTTGAGCAGAACTGCACTGTGGAGATGGATAATGTGCAAACTCATGACAATGGACCATTCTGTTTTCGAGCAGAAAGAGAAAATGAGAGATACAGCTTCAACAACAGCTGTGTGTTCATTATAATGCGGGGTGAGAAAATATAACCACATATAATTACTTGGGTTCACATACTTTTGAAAATGTACTTCATCCCAAAGCTAATTTAATGTCTTTTGTGTTAAAAAGCCCCCGACAAACCTGTGATGTCATCCCTCCCTGAAGACATCGAGCCCGGGACACACGTCGCTGTCCAATGCTCAGTCAACCACACATGCTCTTCTCACCCTCCTGAAATCACCTGGAGCGTCCCAACAGATCGAGAAACTATCAGCCACAATCATATGGGGGGAGGCGTCTGGGAAACAGTGTCTGCTGTGACCTTTATTCCAACTGGATATGAAGAGAAAGATGAAATTGTCTGCACTGCCAAATTTTGGGGCGGTAAAACACAGGAAAATACAGCCTTCCTCAGCATTAGAAGTAAGTATAGACTGATGTTAATGAGATTGGCTTGTGCATTTGCCTGTGTTTAAATATGACTGCTCAAATAGAAACCACATAAAATATGACTGTTAATCCTGTTAAAATAATATTACAATAGGATTGCAAAGGCTTAAATTGGAGGATGTCGGGCTGTATGCCATAGTTCCCTCACTGGTGTTCATCCTCATTTTCGTGCTTGCTGGAGTTTTAATATGCAGGAGATGGCACAGGTACCTTTGTATGGCTTATTCTCACCCTGATACAATTTTTGTATCAACTTTTGAGGTATGTATCTCAAACCGTATGCCAAACAGAAAGTGAGATTGTATCTTAGAAATGCTTTAAGGTACTGAAACTAAATTTTCTGAATGTGGTCTTCATCACATGAGTACTGGAGTAGTATGGACACAGCACCACCAACTGGCCAAGAAATCTTAAAAATAGCTTTTTAACTTAAAAGTTTCAAAAAGATTTGGCATTAAATCATGAAACTTTGATGAAACAGTGTTCAGTTAAATTTACTTGCAATGATTTTGCTAATGCTTATCTGTTTTTGTCAGTCAACACTGACAATGTTTCAGTTTTATATTCTCATTATTGATTGTAGACAGCCTCATCATGATATGCATGGGTCACATACACAGTCTGAACAGAGGTATGTATGATACATTATTTCATCAGATTTAACTTTTATTGATTCATGTTAACAACTTTCATTATATAATAGCAATTCTTACCCTATTCTCTGATGTAGGAGATCATTTTGGAACAGATTTTCAAGGTTGTAGTTTTCTTTACTAAACTTCTTTCTTTACTAAATCTTTATATCTTTGTATTTGGTCTTGACACTAAGGGCCACTAAACTGTCTTTTGGCTACTGTCAGGATTTACTAAAAATGCACAGTGAAGAATTACTGCTGAAAAGACATGGACACAGTTATTTTTGCACCTGACCTTACTAAATATGCATTTGTATGAGTTAACCTTTCAGACACAAAATTTATGGGATTAAAGTATTAAAATGAATCATGCAACGGGATTTACTAAAGTTTGCTCAAATTACTGGTATTTCCGCCATTATTTAAAATCCAAAAACTCATGTCTTAAAGCAGGTGGTAATTTGCGCTGCTCTTGGTAGATTGTGCTGGTCATTATGGAATGATCTAGCTGTGTCTGTGTTCTTTAATGTGTGCATTGTTAGTAAATCACCTGCCGAATTTTCCCCTTCCATCTGTGCTTTTCTGGAATTGCACTATAATGTGAATTTGCCCTGTTTAGTAAATCTGGCCCAAAATTTTTAATTTCTCCACCAGTCGTTTTAGTATGCCTGAAGGAAGAGTAGCTTGGACTAACAGAGGAAACAGGAGTGATATCGGGTAAGTAAAAAAAAAAAAAAAGTAAAATTAGCCTACTTTGTATTTGATGGTGTTTCAGTGTTGGTCCTTGTTTCCATTCCACTAACTAATTAATCATACTATTTATTAATCAGTATTTTATTAATTAATTAATAATACCATTAAAATACCATAACATAACCAGAAAAATTAAATACCCTTGTAGGGTATCAGACCCGAACCAGACAAATTAAAGATTCGATCGGGAGCATGGTTGAAACATAAGGAGCCGAATTCCACAGAAAGGCTCAAGACAACAGGATGTTGTAAATAAGTTCCTAGCACCACAAGTCGGAAGCAAGTACACTAACCAGCAGCTTGAACAGCTTTCAACATTAAAACAAAAGAACATCCAATTTGGAAAGGAGATTGTCAAATTTTTGGGCAAGTAATCAAGATTGATGGTCCAAGAGATGCACAGCATGACCATCACATGTAAATCCATGATAGTAATCATGATCACAAGCTCTTTGGATTGACTTCCACCCACCCCCCCCCCAACCTAGAAGAAAAGAACCAGACTGAAATTCCTAAGGGGACCTTTTAACCTCTGGTCTCCACAGAATGTCCTTATGTCAAAGAATGGCACAGAAATGTCTTTTATAGATGTAGATGCACCAAAATTAACTCAAAAAGACTTCTAAACGAATACCAGTCCATTGCTTAACTCCATATCATATATGTAACCAACACATTAGACTATCATGTTTCAAATCACTTATTGTGTATGTCTTTTAATAACTACTGAATAGCTTAAGGATTCATATTCATGTTTAGTATTTGTGTGTGTTTGAATCGTCTTGCTTGAAACATTTCTGACAATCAATTATTTGTCAAATGTATCATGTTTTTGTTATAGGAATCATGTCCAAAATTATACCCTGCAAGAGCGGGAAAATTCGGACCACGTGATTGATAAGATAACATATGATTTATGAATGGGTAGGACAAACATCGCAACACCCGAGCAAAGACAATATCTAATTGGTCAAGACAACATTTGAGGTGTGGCCAAAAGGCCAGTTTAAATACTCAGGACACCATCAAATTTTGGCTTTTAGCTTTTGCTTTTTAGGTTTTGCTTTTAGTCATGACAGCTCTTAGCTTTTGCTTTTAATCATCACTTTTAGCGTTCTTTGAGCGCTGTTCCAGCGTGCTTCGGCCTGCACGCCTGCTGCTACTTAGCCACGATGAGAAGAATCACCACCTAGTCTCGTCAAACTTTACTTCTATTCTTTTACTTTCGTTTCTTTTCTTTTCCGTTTGAGAGTTTCATGTTCTGAGTTAAGTTTTGTAACGCTGTGTCTCCGAGTCTGACCTCGAGTGCCCGTCTGAAACTACAACCAGCCCACAACTCCGCATCGTCAGCCAACGCCCAACCACGGGCTTCCCAAGACGTCACGTCAATGACTACTGAACTTCCAGCCAATCAGCAACCTCGGGAAACCCCCTTTTCAATGACAACAAAGGGAACCCCCTTTACACAGGCAACACAAGTAACGTACCTCCAGACTGAGCTAAACTGGTGTATATAATATAATTTTAACCTCATTGAGGAACTCAATGCGAGGGTTAATTAAGTGACTGATGGTTGTTCATTTCTATGCAATTTGACGTATTGCTGTAAACTAATTAACACACACATTCACTCAAACAAACTCATTCCTAACCTTCTCTCTCTCTTTCTGCAACTTGTGTGAATGTGTAAGTGTGTGCTTACGTGTTAGATTAGTTTATATGTCTTAGGTTTATCTAATAAAGCCTTATTCATATTGAAAAGAGAAGTATCTTGTGTTTTGTGCTTACAAGTTAATGTCTTAAACTGCCGATCTTGTTACTGTGCTAATTAATAGTGTTTTCACTATACTTTGGATATTAATATCCATTGCAGAGTTGATGATATACAGCTCGTTAAATGAATCGCTGAACATTTCAGTGATCAGTCTAAAAACAGTGATTCTGTCCAAAATTCCTTTAAAATCTTAAATGATTCCCTTTGAGCTAAATTGACCTGTTTCTCTTACACCTTTGTCATTGTGTCTTGTTTTCCCTGTGCCTGTTTGATTGTGTTCCCTTTGCTTACACTCTTAAAAATGCTAGATTGTTTCAAATATGCACTAACCCAACACTTGGGTTAAATTTTTACATTAAATTTTTAACCCCAAAGTTTGGTTAGTCCACATTTGACCTAAAGTTGGCTTGAAACAACCCAGCATTTTTTAGAGTGTATCAGTTACTATGGTTTCTGATTAGAGCACACCTATTTCAGTTCCTTTTAATTGTCTAGTCTGTCTATTTAAGCCCTGGATTTCTTCTGTTCATTGTTCGGTCTTATCTATGGTAACTGTGTAGTTTGTTGCTTTGTTTCCTGTGTTTACTAAAACTCCTTGTGAACCTTCTTCTTCATGCACTTTATTTGGATTACTATACAAATGTTACTGAAACATTACATGACTATTTAAAAGTCACATCTTTTAACAGACGGAGCATCTGGAGCCAATGTTCTAAGGTAATTACTATTCTGATCAATATTGCTTACTTGTAATTATCTCTGCACATTAGTTGGTCTTTGTTTCCAATCCACTAACTAGTGTTATCAACAGGTATGCTCCTGAAAGACCACCAAAGGCTGAACAAAGGCAGGTTTAAATATGGGATCTGCCATTGCGTTTTCTGTTTTATGTCATCATGGCTAATGTCTTAATTTTACATTATTATTTAATGCAGACACGTCATGATATGGGAGAGCACAAACACAGTTTAAACAGATTGGGCCTATGTAGCACACAATTGTTTCATCCAGTTTCACCCAGTTCACGTTAAAACCTTTCAATGTCTTATAAAGCAGAGTATTTTATAAATGACAACAGTGAGAAATGGACACGGGGGAAAATATTATGATCTCATCCTTCTGGAAGTTTAAGTTTAAAAACGTAAATAAATACAAAGTCAGTGTCAGACACTGTAGTTTGTATACACTTAAACTTGAAATACAAGTTTACAACCAAACACAAGTTTCACATTAGTAAAACATAAAATATGCATAACCGTAACAAAAACATTAATTTCTATTACACTGGGTTACACGAGCCACATTCTTTTTAAGCATTTTCTTTAAAAATATAATTAATCATGTATTCATTGTAAGGTAATTTTCGGAAGGTTTTTTTTTTTACTTTGTAAGTGGGCTTCATTTGGATTTGGTTAACGGTGGAAAAAAAAAAAAAAAAAAAAAACACTTACGTTTACGATAGAATCAGGTTTGGTTTCGGTTTCGATTTCCATAGAGACTGGCTGAGCGCAGTAGACCATCAAGGTATCGCGAGATCTCGCTATCACCACTCACTCATGACTTTATTTTCTGACAGGTTTGAACTACAGAGGGAGCTGTGTGGACATATTTGAAATGACCCATAGAGCAGATTCTCCAAATAATTGTGTTGCCCACTGTTGCAGGAAAATAAGTTTGTTTTTCACGACATTGCATTCACAGCTATATTCCTTTAGGTCGCATGAACTGCAACAGTTTTTATTTGCCCAACGCCAAGCACAATACTGTTTGTTTGCTTTGCAAGTATATTTGTATGTTTTGAGCGTTCAAGCTGACAAATGTTCTCATTATTTGTTTCCCAATGAACTACACTAAGTGCAAATAGCTATAGATTCTATTTACACTATGGTAAAATTGTACTACTTATTGCAAATAGTGGGAATTATCTG
Organism: Cyprinus carpio; assembly: GCF_018340385.1. Classification (NCBI taxonomy): domain Eukaryota; kingdom Metazoa; phylum Chordata; class Actinopteri; order Cypriniformes; family Cyprinidae; genus Cyprinus; species Cyprinus carpio. Next base: position 24,059,213 of record NC_056611.1, read on the forward strand.
CACCTCAGTATTGTAGTACATTGTAAAACAGTGTGCAATAACTTATTGAGTGTAAATTGTAATTTGAATTCAAATTATTAAATGGATGCCATGCCACCCTATTGGGACAATAAAGTCCTCCCTACACCTATCCTAATCCTACCCGATGCTTAATTTTCAACCTTTTGATTATATACTTCATTTTTATTGAAAATAATTGCTTTCCTTATGTGACTTGAAATTTGAAAAGAGAGAAAAAAGTTCACCAAAAGGTGGATTCAGGAGTTCTTCTTTGCTGGGTTCACGGTATGATTTTAAAGCATTCTTTTCACATGTTATATGAATCAATGATTTTTCTATTTTGTGCACTGTAAAATCTAATTAGTTAACCTTGCTTAGAAAAGCATGCAGACCTGACTGCCTTAAAAAACTAAATGATTTTAACTTAAAAAAATATAGGTGTGTATTCCAAAAAAACTCATTTAAGTTGAGATAACTAACGTAACCTTGCGTTGTAATGTAACCAACTGCAAATTGGATTTTCTTAGTTGTACTTAAACTGTGATCTGATTTACTTGTTAAAACCATGCAAAAAGACCAAGTAATTGTTTGTAAATTAGGGCTTCAATTGTTAACATAACCAACAGAGACTGCAGTGCATCAACACTTTTTATTATTATTATTATTATTATTATTATTATTTTATTATTATTATTTTTTTTTTAAATAAAGCACTTTATGGGCCATTTTACAGACCTGGTCCAAAGTCAGAGTTGGAAACGTCTTAATGTCTTTTTACAAAAAAAAAAAAAAAAAAAAAAAAAAAATATATATATATATATATATATATATATATATATATATATATATATATATATATATATATATATATATATATATATATATATATATTATGTGCGCAAACTGTGTAATATCCAAGGTACACATTTTTATTAATTGTGCAGTTAATTCTAATATTGTATTTTCAGAAAGTTTTGGAATAGTTGTCACTACCGAAACACAGTAATAATAATTTGATTAGAAGGGTTATATTGGCCTAATAAGATTCTGCTTACATCTACATTGTAAATATATATATATATATATATATATATATATATATATATATATATATATATATATATATATATATATATATATATATATACATATATGCTATTTTATTTACAGAGGTAATTCAATAACAGTTACATTTTTAACAATATTTCAAGTGTAATTTATGAGATTTGTTGTATTTTGAATCAAAATTTTCTTTGTAAAAGGCAAAAAGTTGATCATACTGATTAGAAAGTTAAGGATTCATTAGTTTCAAAATACCTTGAACCAAAAACTATCATAACATCTTAGTTGATGATTCAGTATACTTTATTTTTGACAAAATATCCCATGTTTCGGTAGTGACTGCACATTTTCGGTAGTGACAGTAATGCTTTGCACTACTGAAAAGCTGTTCAGTAGTGACATTCCTTAAAATTACACAAATTTTTCTGATTTTTGAACACATTTACCTCAAAATGATGTGACCTATCTATTCACACCTTGTAGCTATGAGAGAGGGACACAGGAATATTTCCTGATCATAAATTTAGGGGTGTAGTTAAAATCAGTGTCAGCCAATGGATTAAAACAATAGTGTAGTGACATGAAAAATGCGGGACTTTTTTTTACATAAAGTTTCATAATCTACAAAGAGAAAATATATACATATATATATATATATATATATATATATATATATATATATATATATATATAAATATATATATAAAGCTCACTAATATTTTTTAATATTATTGTGGGTTTCAAAATATAATAGAAGGATCTTAGTAAACATCTAAGATTTGAGTACGTAAATGCTTTTTAAATAAGTTTTTGTTGTTTTGTTGTTGTTGTGGGACAGCAGTTTGTACCAGTTCTGTAGAATAGCCCATATAGTCTTAAAATTTGTAGACCCATCCGTTATCTAACCGCAGGGTCTGCTTTTCAGTACAATGGTAACCTCCCCAAAAATGCAGATATAACAGAAACCCTTTTAAAATTCATCATAACAAAACATGTTAATTTTTTTTCCATATTAAACCTTTGTAGAAATACATAAAATAACACTTAATTTTTAATCTACAGATTACTAGTAATAGCATGGATTACTAGGTTTTTATGATTTAAATCAACTAATTGTTGTACATTAAGTAAAGTCAACAAAAAAGTGTTAGGACATTCTTGACAGTGTGAAGTTACTTGAAAATCATTTATAAAATGTTTACTTCTTTAAATGTAGTTTAAATAAGTTTATTAACTTTTATCATTATTGTTTTACAGTTATTTGTGCAGGCGTGTTTGCTGATGTTTGGAAGGTGCAAGTAGAGTCTGAAATGGAGGCTCTGGTCTCGTCTTGTGTCGTGTTGCCCTGTTCATTCAAATACCCTGCTCAACAACAGCCCTCTGATCGTATTAGAGCTATATGGCACATGAAGGACAACTGGGATGATATAATTTTTCACGAAGACTCTACAAGGGTTAAAGACAGTTTCAAGCGTCGTACAAGACTGATTGGTTCACTTGGGGCTTCAAACTGCTCCTTGGAGATTGATGAAGTCAAAAACCATGACAATGGTCCATATTGTTTTAGGGTTGAATTAGAGATATCTGTCAATGACAAGTACTCCTTTATGGATAACTGTGTTAATTAAAATGATCGGTAAGTGTACAACCTTTGATTACCTAGGGTACAAAATAAGAAAACAGCCTGAAAAATGGAAAGAGCCCAAATTATGTTTTGTGACTAAATAATGTGAGCTTGTTTATGCTTTTTTATTCTATGTGAAATACGTGTTTTGTCATTTAAAATATATTTACAGAGCAAGCATCAAAACCAGAGCTGCAGGCCGAGCAGTCTGTGCAGGAGGGTCAACCTACAGTCTTCAAATGCTCTGTCCAGCACACCTGTCCGTCCCACCAGCCCACTCTCAGCTGGAGCCACCCTGGAATTGGTCATGGAAACTGGGAAGCAGAATCTCTCCTGATCTTCACCCCAATGAAAGAGGATGATTACACATCCATCACATGCACAGTCAAGCATCATGGGAATATCAAGGGAGAAATTACAGCAACTCACCCTATCTTTGTGAAAGGTATAAGAATAAAACTGTTCTGTGTATGTATTGTTTCATGTAATAGTGATCATTTTAAGTAAGTGATATTGTTATTCTTTTACCAGAGCAAGCAACTTTCAGCCACATTATCATACTGGGGAAGAACCTTTTCAAAAGGTACTAAAATGTACAATATAGGTACTAATATGCACCCTTTATTGGTAAATAATGTAAAGATTTTTTACCCACATCAAACGCACCACCCAATTAACTTATACCTTACATTACAGTAATTTAACAGTTCAGAGCTAACCAAACCAAACGCAACCTAAACAAAATAATAAAATTAAAACGACCGCACGACTGATCTTAATATTACGGTCTGTTTCCCAAAAGCATCGTAACTTAAGTAGCACTTGAAAATCATCGTAGATCTATGGGTGCTCTGGAGTAATCGTAAAGCCCTAAGTGCATCGTAAGAAGACAGATTTATGCGGTCACCTGCAGGACAATCGGCAGATTACACCTTTAACTTGATTCAAGTGCAATGTGATTATAATATAAGCATTTGATTGTGCTTTATTGTACACTTTATGACTCGTTTTCTTTATTTTTTTATTAATTTATAAATGAAATAATTAAAAAGGGCAGAATTTTTTTTAATAAACATTTAAATTAAATGACTGAAAAAACAAACAAACAACAACAACAAAAAAAAAAAAAACAATAAAGGAAGTAATGTAGGAAATGCTTCAAAGACTGGAGGTAAAAATATGGCAATGACTTGCTGAAGTGCATGAAAATCAGCTATGTATTAGACCCGGAAATAACGTCTCTCTCTCTCTATATATATACTGTATATAAAGTATATTATATATTATTATGTAAAGTATAATATTATACACTATAATATAATATAATATTGTATTGTATTATAGTTATTATATCCAAGTTGTCTGTCTGGAACGCAGCATTAGGTTAACGTCAATAAACGATCATGTACTACAATTAAGAGCCATTCTATAAGGTGACATTTCAGCAATTGAAAAACGGATAGCGACTACTAAGTAGCAATAAAAAGCACAGCTACGTGCGATTGCTTTACGTGCATCTTTGGGAAACGCACGTGAAACAATAACAAACGATCGTAAAATTACTGGTAGAAAACGTTCTTAAGCGCTAAGATCAATCGTTATCGGGAAACCCGGCCCAAATCAAATTTTGGGCGAGTTTTGGGTAATTTCAGCAAGTAGAGAGAAGAGAGAGTGTAATTGTGTCTGTGATGAGGAACGTCAGTTTTGCAAGAGAGAGTTCAAATGCTAATATCCAGAAAAGTAATTTTTTCTTCTCAGAAAGCAGCTCTCTCTGGGTCTGAGCTTGGCACCAGCAATAATAATACAGTCCCTAATTAGAATGTGTTAAAGGTAACAATAAGAACACATAAGTAAATAATATAATTTAAAATAAAAAGACATAATTGTTTTAATAAGGGTGATAATCTCGTGTTTTTTTTTTTTTTTTTTGTTGTTGTTGTTTTTTTAAGAATATGGAAATGACAATCAAGAATGTCTCAAAACAATCAATCACACAATCAAGAATGTCTCCAAAAAAAAAAAAAGAAGATCAACCTCAATCACCAGTCTCCTTTCTTGTGTGTGTGTGTGTGTGTGTGTGTGTGTGTGTGTGTGTGTGTTCACCAGGTTTCGTTCAGTTGCAGGCAGCAACAGATCCTCTGGTGGAAATATATGGAATCTATGGCATGTTTTGGATTATATTTGTGTTGCAAAGTAATTTTATGATTTAAACAGGATTTGAAGATGTAGGATTATCTGTAATCCATGATGTGTGAAAAATGCTTTATCAAAATTTTATGTATCAAGGAATGATTTTAGATTAATCGGCTATTAATTCTCAGATGCAATGTTGTACATTTCACTTTTTTTTAATCTTTTATTAATAATTTTTTTTTTTTCATTTGTATTTTTTTTTTTTTTTTTTTACTTTTCATAATTTGATATTTGCTAAAAATGTTTGATGTGGCACAGCCCTAACTAGAAAATTTTCCACCAGCCCACTAGATCCCCACCGGGAACTTCAGATAAACAGTACAGTGCAGTGCCTGAGTGATGATGCAGGATAAGGTCTGCCTACAAAGTAGAAAACCAAGAGCATACATCCTCAATTATTCCTTCCAAAAGCTTCATTCTAATAAATGAATGAATGAATGAATGAATTAACGAATGAATGAATAAATTAATAAATTAATTAATTAACATAAAGCAAGCAAATAGTGCACACTGATGACTGAAAACACTTTAAATGTTAGATGATGTAAAATGTATAACAATAGCCTATAGTGGTAATAATAATAGTGTTATTAAGAATAATAACATACATTTTGGGTAAAACCCATTATATTAAATATATGTACAATTCAATGTCAGATTTAAAAGGAATGTCCTATGACTTGGCCCTAAAGAAACTGCTTTCAGGATTTAATCTCAAAAGTGATGTAAAATAAATGTTATTGAGATTCAAATGTGCTAATAAATGTTAAATACATTTCAAATATAATTGGTATGTGTTGTTGCTGATTCCTATAACAAGATCTAGATGTTGGTTTATTCATAGCTTTAAGTCAGCTGCCACATGCTTGCTCTAAACAAAAAGTGTAGGATTTATCATCTTGCTATCGCAATGAAATTGAAAGGTCCAGATGACATGACCCACGCTCCATTCATTCAAAGCTTTCAGTTTCACATATCTTGGACACAGCGGACAAGATTCAGTTTGACCTATCCTGCCCACCAGCTCCCGATAAACAATAGCCTACATGTCTGAGTGACGATGAAGGATAGGGGCAGTCTACAAAATTAAAAAACCAAAATCATAAATGCTCAATTTTTCCAATGCTTCCCTCTTGAAATAGTCTAGCAAATACTGCACAGTGTGCCAGGTCACACACACAAATCACACTTTTATCTGCTAAAAACACTTTAAATGTTAGTATAAAATGTATGAAAAATAATAGCAGTGGTAATATTAATTATGTTATTAAGAATAATAACTTGCATTTTGTGTGTATGATCAAGTGAACAAGTGTATATGTACAATTCAATGCCAAATCCAAAAGGTGGGTCCTATTTCTAAGTCCTAACGGAACTGCTTTACTAGGCCTATTTGCTATCATAAGGTTCAAATAAATGTGCTGTATGTAAAATATATTTCAAATATAATGGGCAGGCTATGTGTTGTTCCTGATTCCTAGAAGAAGATATAGATGTTGGTTTATTTATAGCTTTAAGTCAGCCGCCACATGCTTGCTCCAAACAAAAAGTGTAGGATTGTCATCTTGCTAAAGGTCAATGAGTGAAATCAAAAGGTCCAGATGACATGACCCACGCTCCATTCATTCAAAGCTTTCAGTTTCACATATCCTGGAAAGTGGACATAGATTTAATTTGACCTTTCTTGACCACTTGGAAGTCCGGGAGTTTCAAAAAACAGTACATGCCTGAGTGATGATGCAGGATAGGGGCCGTCAACAAAGTACAAAACCAGAGCATAAACACTCAATTATTCCATCCTAATGCTTCACTTTTAAATAAAAAAAGGGTAACTAATACTGATTGTATAAATACTATGCAAACACACATACATTATATAAAAAAGTGTGAAATAACTTAGTATTCCTTTTCAGGTGTGCAGTATCACTATGTAAGAAAAGGCCACTCCCTGGAAATGGACTCTTCAAAACCCTCCTGCTCTGTTTGTGATTTGAGCTGTTCAAAAACTTTCCAAAAAGTGGAAAACACAATGGTATTAAGGCTGGATGTGTGTATGTGCTTGTTTATAGTTAATGCATTAAATTAGTCAAAAGTGTCCCGTTTAAGGATTATGTGGATGTATGTGTGTGTGTAACTAATCAACCCCACACCACTTTTCACAATAAATCATCTTGAAGTACATCCTTGGTGTGAGACCTAATGCTCTGACTGGACATCCTGTTGCCATTTAATTGATCTGAATTAAAGTTAAAAAAAAGAGTAGACAGTAGTGTTTTCATGGTCCCAGATGTGTGGATTGCTACAGACATGTTTTACCCAGAAAAAGAAGCCCCCTGTTGTGCGACCAAGAAAACAAGTTAACTTTTCAGCCTACTTCAAGGACTATGAGCTCAATGGACCTCAGTGGTCTCATAACATTATAAGTGGACCTCACAGAACAGTACAAAAAAAAAAAAAAAAAAATAAATAAATAAATAAAATATTGTTAAACCGAGCTAATTCATGACCCATTTAAGTCAGTCGCCAAGTGTAGGACTGTCATCTTGCATCTTGAATGAAGTGGAAAGTTCCAGATGACATGACCCACGCTCCATTAATTTATGACTTTCATTTTCACATATGTACACAACAGTCAGATTCAGTTTGACCTATCCTGCCCACCAGGAAAGTCCGGGAGCTCCCGATAAACAGTTGCCTACACGCCTGAGTGAGGATGCATGATAGAGGATGTCTACAAAGTTCAAAACCAACAGCATAAACATTCAATTTTTACAACGCTTCACCCTTGAAAAAAGCTAGCAAATAGTGCACACTAAGCTGTGAAACACACCAAACCACACTACTTTTACCAGCTAAAAACTTTAAACGTTAGTGTAAAATTCATAAAAATTTAAGTTGAGCTCTCTATCTCAAACTGTATAGTGCCATTAGGAAGTCAAAATTGGACTGGTTCCTACGGAGCCCCTAAAGGGACATGCCATGGTGGTGGGGGAAAAAAAACGTGTGGGTGGAAAAAATTTCCGGTGGGAGAAAACATTTTTTTGCATTCCCTCGAGAAACTTTGCATTATCTCTCATAAAGATATGTTCTCTTGCAAAGACTTTTTGCGTTCTCATGCAAAACCAGTTGAGTTCGGACAAACACTTACTGTTTACTTTACAAAGTAAAGATTGAAGAATCACTTTATGTATTCTCCAATTCTAAGTCACTTTGGATAAAAGCATATGCAAAATGACTAAATGTAAATGGAAGTGTTTGTCCGAACTCAACTGGTTTTGGGAGGAAACCAAATATCTTTGCGAGGGAATGCAAAAGTTTTGCAAGGGAACACAAATATCTTTTTGAGAGAATGCAAATGTTTTGCAAGGGAACGCAAAGTTTCTCGAGAGAACACAAAAGTTTTGCGAGAGAACGCAAAAAATCAGAAACATATTTTTCTCCTACCCCAAATTTTTTCACTCACTCTGATTTTTTTCACACCACCACGGTCCCTTTAAGGGCTCCATAGGTTTCTGCTTTTAACTTGTATTTTAATAATAATAATAATAATAATCATAAACTACTTTTTCCAACAACACATAGAATGTTTACCAGATCATCTCCAAATTTGGTTAAGACAATCTTGAGACAGTTCTGGTCAAAGACCAGATGATGTTTGACATTTCCGACAATAATAGAAAGGAATGCCAGACAGAAAGCGAAGCTGTATGTATGTTATGTCCAATATGTATGTGAAATCATGATATGCAGGGGCAAACAAACATAATTTGAACAAAGGTATGTATGACATTCACACAAGACATAATAATATTTACATTTTTTGCAGATACCAGTTACCTAGATCCAATGCAAATCTGAGAACAGAATACAAGTTAGTATTTTATTCTTTATACATAATAATAAATTAGAATTCCATTAGAAAATTTTGTTTCCAAATATTTTTTTCTAGCAGTAATCACTTATGACTGATAATTAACATTAATATTAAAATGTACAGGTGAGCATTGATTCAGTTATTGATTGCAGGGTATATATCAGGCCATCATTGCGATATCACCACAGTGCTGACACATTTGACAAATGTTTTACAGTTGTTTTTGCATACTGAAGAATTTTAACATTAAAACATCTTAATAAATTTCACAGCCTCATTCACTCTTGCTTATTCACACCAGTCCCTGATGAATCTTCTCTCTTTACAGGCCAAACAGCATTTGTACTATTTCAGGAAACAAGCCTTTATCCAAACCTTGTATGCCATCACCAAAGAGGTACAGAACATTTGAAACACGAATGGTTAAATTCATTAAACCGTGTTACACAGCAAAATAATAATATTCAGTAGGTAGAGTATCATAATAAAAGTTCTGATGTCACTTCAAGATTCTATTAAAGTGGTCATATGATGCTATTTCATGTTTTCCTTTTTCTTTAGTGTGTTATGTAGCTGTTTGTGCATATCCACTGTATGCCACTATTTGGAAATATTCACATAATGCCATAATTTTATTCTGCTGCACATATCAGAATATTATTAGAGAGGTAGATGACATTGATGTAGGAATTTGCAGTTTTACTCACACAATACAATTACAATAATAATATTGGTGAGAACAAGATCCATTATAAACCTGAATATACTCAAATTAATTGAAAATTGTACTAACTAAGTGGCTCAAGTCACGCTTGCAAAGCTGGCTCTGATCGATCGGCTTAGTCATCTGCAATCCAAATTAAACCCTGTGGCTCGTGACGATACATTAATGTGTAAAGACACAAAACGATCGGTCTTTCAATGAGCATTGCATGGAATGCTCCTGTTTTACTCTGTACTGAAGCCTGATTTATTCATGTTTTTGTAGCTGCACAAACCATTGGCACTTTAGCCTGCCAGAAAGGGCGGAGCCAACCACTATATAAGTCGGCTTGGAGCGCCGTTCATCAGATCATTTGACTGAAGCGACAGTCATCGATTTGTGTGCAGCTTATAGCATGGCAAGTAATGTAACACTCGTTCCCTTATCTCAGGGAACTGAGGTTAAGTCAGTAACAGGAGCGTTCCCTTTCAAACGGTCTCTCCCACTGTGTGGAATACATTTGGGGAACACATCCAATTACGCCACACTATGAGCAGATACAAAACAATCTGATGACCAGCTGGCGGGCACACAAACCTCACCAATAGAAATCCCACTGGACCATCCCCAGGAGGAGGCCATCCCTCTTATGGAGTGGGCCCTCATACCTATGGGGTATTGTAAGCCTTCTGAGGCGTAAGCCAAGACTATCGCATCTACAATCCAGCAAGAGAGTCGCTGCTTTGTGGCTGGCAATCCCTTATGGCCGCCTCCAAAGCAAACAAAGAGCTGCACTGACTGTCTAAACGGGCTAGAACACTTTAGATATACTCTCAATGCCCTCACTGGACAGAGCAGATTAGGACCCTGCTCACCATCTGCAATGGGAAGCCCCAACAGAGTGAACACCTGTGTTCAGAACGGAGTCAAGAGCACTTTTGGAACATAACCTTATCTTGGTTTTAAGATGACTTTACAGTCTTTAGGTCCAAACTCAAGACATGAGGTGCTGACTGACAGTGCTTGCAAGTCACCCACTCGCCTAACTGACGCTAAGACTAGGTGGATGGCTGTTTTATCCTAAGCTCCTGTCGAGGCACCATACATGAAAGCTCCACAGCTCCGGCCGGTGATACCAAATCATGCCTTTTGCCTGCGAGACAAGGTCCCTCCTCAGCAGAATGGACCATGGGGCTGCTGCTGAGAGCTGCAGTAGCTCTGGAAACCAGACCAAGATTCTCCAGAGCGGGGCCACTAGGAGAAGTGAACACTTGGTCTACCTGACCCGCCTGATGAACTGAGGAATCAGGGCGATTAGAGGAAAGCGTACAGGCGATCACTGGGCCAGTCATGGGCCAAAGCATCTCGCTGTATTGAGAAGTATGCTGGGCAGTAAGAGTTGTCTTCTGAAGTGAAGAGGTTGACATCTCAGATTTTTAGAACCGTCTGAGTATGTAGAGTCCATTCCCCTGGAACTACATTGCCTCTGGACAGCATGTCTGCACCAAGGTTCAAACTGCCTGGAATGTGAACTGCCCCTCAACAAGAGGAGTTCTTTCTGTGCCCATAGAAGGAGGTGCCGAGCCATCCTGTAAAGAGAGTGCGACCTAAGACCGCCTTGGCAATTGATGTAAGCTACCACTGTCATGCTGTCCAATGCTGACCAACCTAAGACGTGGTGCCTCCTCAAGGCTGGCAGGAAGGTTTTTCAGGGCTAGGAAAACCACCAACATTTCTTGGCAGTTGATATGTAGGCATTGCTTCAGGGTTGACCAGGAGCCCTCTAACATGCCCGGTATGGCTGCCCAAGCTCTGAACTGGGATGCGAGGGGATCTATTTTTGCTAATGGAAGCTCGCCACCAAAGGGCGGGGAATTTATATTCGTGTGTGAGAGAGTGTTAAGAGGAAATTTTCTCTTTTGAGTATGTGAGTCCACTATCACAGCAGTAAAATATTCGGGTACGCACTGCACCTGTAGGGCGTGACCTGTGGAGAACAAAACTCCATTGCTCAGAGGTGTTCGGAGGGATGGAGGTAAAAGCGAGCTGTTTTTGAGGTAGTTCCGGCTGAGGCGGGAACTAATCCTCTCCTCTTCCTCTCTACAAAAGTTTTCTTTGCTAGATTCAATGCTATCGCAATGAGAGCAGTCAGTCCCCATGAGCACAGCGACAGAGTGGGCATGGTCCAAATGTGTCTAGTCCGAAGCTTTCAATCATAATAATCATTGGTGACAGCATTCTCTTTTAATCCGCCTAAAAAGATCAAACCGCTAGATGAGGGGTGCTGATAATCCTCACGTGTAAACACAATGGTAGATCAACGTGCAGCGTGCATCTGTCTAAAATGATAAAAGCTGCTCATGCAGACGAGCGCACTAATTCTCACATGTAAAACACACTGGCAGAGTGCTACGGGGAGAGCGAAGCACGCGGGAGCTGGTTGCTCAGCCCCTTGACTCCACTGCTTCTTTCTCCGAGCTCGCTGAGAGAAGAGACATGGGAGAGCAGGGCTGCCTTCATTGAAAAAGGCAATAAATGAGTGGAGAACAGCAAGATTCATGATCTGAGTGAGAGCATTCTGTTACAGCCGGCTCTTAGGCTGCAACAAAGAGGAGTCCAGACGCAACAATGCCTAACAAAACATTTATTTTAACACAACAAGACTAACATAAATGTAACATAAACGAGGAAACGAGTTAGAGCCGGGTGGGACACTCAGCACCACGCAAACCATCGAGCTCCATGCCGGAGGCGAAAACCCCACTCTACACACATGCCAGGCACATTTATGTCTGTGTCCAAACAATGTGTCCAAGCAGCACCTAAAACACACACACACACGCACACGCACAGTCTAAGTTGGAATGTCACAATTCTGTCTCAGTGAGCGCACAGTCTCTGTGTGGGTTCTGCCCAGACAGGCAACACACTCACTGGCCTTCTGCATCGTGCAGGGTTTTCTGCACCTAAAATAGAAACAACGTTGCTAGGAATTTTGCTCAGGAATTTGTTATTTTAAGACAACCACTGTGTCTCTTCCTCTGCCGGGGCTCTTCTACAGCGGTGAGCTGCAAGCTGAGCTTCTTTCTTTTTCGGGTTCTTGATTGCAGAATCAGTGAAGATATGATCCTCTTCGCTGAAGGAGAATGATCTGATGAATGGCGCTCCGAGCTGACTTATATAGTGGTCTGCTTTGCCCTTTTTGATGGGCTAAAGCGCCATTGGTTTTGTGCAGCTACACAAACATGAACAATACAGGCTTCAGTACAGAGTAAAACAGGAGTTTTCCCAAATGTGTTCCACGCAACGGGAGAGATCGTTCGAAAGGGAACTACACATTTTAAGAAGACTGGCTATAGAGAAACAACAGTAATGTACAGTATGTGGAATAATGTTTTTTGAACATTAAAGCATGATAACATATGCTATTACACCCAATACACAAAATAAAGGTCTTTAAAAAATAGTATCATATGACCCCTTTAACTTAATTGAAATGATAAATGCAGATATACTCTATATGTGAACTTTTTTTTTTTTCACCATGCACCTCAGTGAACCAAAATCATACTCAGTGAGTATATTATTTATTTTTACAATCACTTTATTAAAATGTGGAAAACATAACATGTTCTGAAATAAGTTGTTGACTAATCTGTGTCTGTTTTTTATATAAAGGGTGATGATTATGAGGCTGTTTACAACAACATGGGCAAGCTCAGTGTATATGAAAATGTCTGATGATAATGAATAAAACAAAATATGCTCAGCAGCATATTTGTCTGTAGCATGTATTGGTTTTATCAATGCTTTCCAGCATGTATATGTATGAGAACATAAAGGTTAAGGAGATGGGTCTTTAATCTAGATTTAATTATTTAATTTAATCTTCATTAAACAATTCAGGGCTTTAAGTAATCAGCAACATTTTAAAATGTATAAGATGCTTAATAGGCAATCAATGCAGTGTTAACAGAACCAAGCTAATGTAACGATAATTCTAGCTTCTGCATTTTGGATGAGCCATACTTTGTTTATCAAGGGCAACTACTCAGTAAAGCATTAAAATGATCTAGCCTTGAATTCATTAATTCAATTTGCATTCGACATTTAGAGCATCTGTCATAATTTAGAGATTTTAAGATGGAAAAATGTGGATTTACAATCATTGTAAAGCTGCTTAAAAACAAACTGTGTTGAATGAACTAAATTGCTTAATAAAGGTGACTTCACTATTGAATATAATATGTGGTGTATGTGTTGACTCATATTCAGAATTTAAATTAAAAATTTTGAATTCATATGAAGTTTAAATTTGGTGCTCAATACTATTTATGTGAAGCCTTTATCTTAAAGGGGTCATCGGATGCAAAATGCACTTTTACTTTGCAGTGTATTGTTGTCTGCCGTGGATCTGAGGAATCACACTCAGTCTTGGGGTTTTGTTTCCAGAAGACTTTATTTCAGAGAGAAACGAAGACGAGATGTTCTCTGTGAGAAGATCTCTCGAATGTTATGTGGTATCTCCTTATACAGGTCCTTCTCAAAAAATTAGCATATTGTGAAAAAGTTCATTATTTTCCATAATGTAATGATAAAAATTAAACTTTCATATATTTTAGATTCATTGCACACCAACTGAAATATTTCAGGTCTTTTATTGTTTTAATACTGATGATTTTGTCATACAGCTCATGAAAACCCAAAATTCCTATCTCAAAAAATTAGCATATTTCATCCGACCAATAAAAGAAAAGTGTTTTTAATACAAAAAAAGTCAACCTTCAAATAATTATGTTCAGTTATGCACTCAATACTTGGTCGGGAATCCTTTTGCAGAAATGACTGCTTCAATGCGGCGTGGCATGGAGGCAATCAGCCTGTGGCACTGCTGAGGTGTTATGGAGGCCCAGGATGCTTCGATAGCGGCCTTAAGCTCATCCAGAGTGTTGGGTCTTGCGTCTCTCAACTTTCTCTTCACAATATCCCACAGATTCTCTATGGGGTTCAGGTCAGGAGAGTTGGCAGGCCAATTGAGCACAGTAATACCATGGTCAGTAAACCATTTACCAGTGGTTTTGGCACTGTGAGCAGGTGCCAGGTCGTGCTGAAAAACGAAATCTTCATCTCCATAAAGCTTTTCAGCAGATGGAAGCATGAAGTGCTCCAAAATCTCCTGATAGCTAGCTGCATTGACCCTGCCCTTGATAAAACACAGTGGACCAACACCAGCAGCTGACATGGCACCCCAGACCATCACTGACTGTGGGTACTTGACACTGGACTTCAGGCATTTTGGCATTTCCTTCTCCCCAGTCTTCCTCCAGACTCTGGCACCTTGATTTCCGAATGACATGCAAAATTTGCTTTCATCCGAAAAAAGTACTTTGGACCACTGAGCAACAGTCCAGTGCTGCTTCTCTGTAGCCCCTTTCCTGCACACGCCTGTGCACGGTGGATCTGGATGTTTCTACTCCAGACTCTGTCCACTGCTTCCGCAGGTCCCCCAAGGTCTGGAATCGGTCCTTCTCCACAATCTTCCTCAGGGTCCGGTCACCTCTTCTCGTTGTGCAGTGTTTTTTGCCACACTTTTTCCTTCCCACAGACTTCCTACTGAGGTGCCATGATACAGCACTCTGGGAACAGCCTATTCGTTCAGAAATTTCTTTCTGTGTCTTACCCTCTCGCTTGAGGGTGTCAATGATGGCCCTTCTGGACAGCAGTCAGGTCGGCAGTCTTACCCATGATTGTGGTTTTGAGTAATGAACCAGGCTGGGAGTTTTTAAAAGCCTCACGAATCTTTTGCAGGTGTTTAGAGTTAATTAGTTGATTCAGATGATTAGGTTAATAGCTCGTTTAGAGAACCTTTTCATGATATGCTAATTTTTTGAGATAGGAATTTTGGGTTTTCATGAGCTGTATGCCAAAATCATCAGTATTAAAACAATAAAAGACCTGAAATATTTCAGTTGGTGTGGCAATGAATCTAAAATATATGAAAGTTAAATTTTTATCATTACATTATGGAAAATAATGAACTTTTTCACAATATGCAAATTTTTTGAGAAGGACCTGTATACAGTATACAGGGCGTTCCAAATATTTAATAATTTTCCTTATGCTTACAATTTGATTCCTCCCTAGAGTGAAGGGGCCCCCTACTTGTTATGGTAAAGAGAAAGGCCCTTTTGTATGTCTTTCCAGATGTTTCTCATCTGGGTCGGTACATCCTGGTCACGTAGGCATCTTTCTTCCTATACTTAAACTATAGGATTATAATAGAATAATAACTGGCAATATAAATGGCTAGATACACATTGATCATATTTGTATAAATAAAAATCTTATTAATAAAAATCTTCTACAGCATATTGTTTGAACTGAAATGTGTCTTGGCAGTGTGTGTACACAACCACCTTATAGTGATAAAACCCAGTGTTTTTTTATTATTATTCATTTTTTTTTATCCCTATAAATCATAACCCCTTTTCTCAGATCAAGCTGTTCACAGATTCTTGGCTGTGTGACCTCAAACAGACCCAGGCCACTCCCACGATTGTTGATTGACACTGGCATTTCATCACAGACCCGCCCTGAGTGAGCTGTGAACAGTCCGCCATTGTTTCGATGCTGAAGCAGGTGGAGACAAGAATGTCTCCTAAGCGATTGAGGTGATCTGTTGTTGGAAGTAATAATGAACATAGCAGTCATCATTTACTCCCGACATCTAAACCGTTGAAGATGTAGTGGATTATTTTTGTTTTTGAAGGGATCTTCGATAATCTCCTTTCCAAATAATGTGCTGGTTAACAACTTCCACAACGAATGCTGCTAAAGTTTCAGAGAACTACTAGATACTAGTCACCCCAAGGAAGAACAGTGCGGGCTGTGCAGAGCTCATTAGCATTTAAAGGGATATGCACCGAAATGGGTTGCTGTAAACAGAGCTGTGTTTGACAAGGTAAAAAGGGTGTTGTTTTACCATTGAGGAATTTTAACCAAAGTATGTTATAGACTTTTCATTAAGACCCTAAAGAATCATATCAACTTGTGGAAAATGGGCATCTGATGACCCTTTAAAGTCACAACTGGATCCAGTTTTCTTGGTCATGAATATTTACCTTTTTGTATTTGTTCCCTATGCTTTATAATAAAAGAATAAATTCATCCAATTTAAAAATTTTATTCTTTTTTTTGTTGTAGAACCCAATCACCCACCATTGCAAATCTGAGAGTAGAATGCAAGTCATTTTATTCTTAAAAAACAATATTGTTTATATATATATATATATATATATATATATATATATATATATATATATATATATATATATATATATATATATATATATTTATTTATTTATTTATTTTTTTTTCAAATTTTTTTTTTTTTACATTTTAAAGGGATACTCCATCCCAAAATGAAAATTTTGTCATTAATCACTTACTCCCATGTCGTTCCAAACCCGTAAAAGCTTTGTTCGTCTTCGGAACACAATTTAAGATATTTTTGAATGAAAACAGGGAGGCTTGAGACTGTCCCATAGACTGCCAAATAAATAACAGTGTCAAAGTCCAGGAAAGTATGAAAAGCATCATCAGAATAGTCCATTTGCCATCAGTGATTCAACCGTAAAATTATTAAGCGATGAGAATACTTTTGTGTAAATTGTGTTCCGAAGACAAACAAAGCTTTTACAGGTTTGGAATGACATGGGGGTAAGTGATTAATGAAAAAAAATCATTTTGGGATGGAGTATCCCTTTAATGTTACTGTCCTCACTCATTGGTTGAGCCGCTGTGCTTGTGTCAGGTCATAATTTTGACAGAACCGCAGTGTTTGGGGGAAATCATTTGACAAATCTTTACAAGTTGTCTTTGCACGCTGAACATGAAAAAAAAAAGAAAAAAAAAAATCACAGCATCACACATTCTAGTGCTAAGAGCAGTGCGGTTAAACCTCAATTCCTTGATCTCAAGAGGTACACTAGTGACTGAGGCTCGAGGCTGCAGTCTTTAGCAGCCTTGTTAACTTCCATGCCAGAAATGCCTGTACAAATTCCACTCAGAACAAATGAGGAGAGTAGAACCCGGAGGGGTTACATATTCACCACTCACTGATGACTCCTCTATATTCACAGAATAAACAACAAGAATGAATGCAGATATCTATGTTTTTTTTCCACCATGCACCTCAGCAAACCAAAATCCTACTCAGTGAGTTTATTATTTATTTCTACCATTACTTTATTAAACTGTGGAAAACATAGGCCTATTCAGATCTGTTAATACAGAAAATTGCATACTACAAGAAATATAGTCAGTCTGTTTTTGAGTCTGTAGCATGTTTTTGAGTCTGTAGCATATATTGACTTTATTGATTGATTGTACTGAAGTTGTTGTCTCTGCTCTCGCTACTCTGCCATTTACCTATGCTTACAGCATGTTTGTTTGAGCACGTAAGTAGAAATAAAAAATCAAAATACAGTTTTCTTCCCAAAATTTCCAATACATTTTAATTGCCTATGATTCTGTACAAACTAGTTTTTAACATAAAATGCAATTAGCATAAAACTTAATTTGCACATCTTCTCATTCCCTTTTATGACCAGTTAATGCCTTTATGAATCATCAGAGGTCAAAGATCAACTACAGTATTTATTCATAATATACATTCTGTACATTTTACCCCAGAAACCAGCAAATCTGTAGAATATGCAGTACTGCAGAAAACAGTAATTTGTGCTGTTGCATATATTACTGCAAATTTGTTGAAAGTATATTGCTACTGAGTTAACAGACTGTGATAAACCTAAGCCTCTCTTGCAAATTGTGGCGTTCATGTAAGGAAATATTAATTTTAACTGCAGTTTCACAACACGGGCACCTTGATGTAATGAGCTATGACAAGATCAAGGACATATTTTTAATCCTGGTGGGTGTGGAGAACAGTTTCCTGAAAATATGCTTTTCCTTTCTCTCGCTTCTCATATTTTGCTCTTCTTGGTAAAAGGTTCTTATCATTTCCTCTAAAGAGGACTACTGAGAAGGTAGGAACGAAAAATAAAATTATGTTAAAGTGCTTTAGAAGAAGACTGAACTGGATTATTATTAGAGAAATTATAATAATTTAAGTGATATATTAGGCTGGAAGTTCACCCATTATTGACATTTAACTTTGTTTCCCTTTCAGTCGGTCACGTTCGACGTTACGAATGGGATCTCGCCCGAGAGCCCAATCACCTTCGAGTGGTACAAAACGAGCCAATGGTACACAAAGTACCTTGGTCTGCGGGATTTGCATCGCGAGCTCCGCCCCGCAAAGCGGGTATATAAGGAGCAACGCGAGCAACTCGCATTCAAGCTTTCGCTTCGGAGCCGAGCACATCGCTTGCTGCTATCACCGGAGTGTTACAAGAGCTGGTGTTGGTGTGACGGCGCGATTCAGCGGTTCGTCTGGGTTTCCTGCGACAGCTCCCGCGTTCCCCTGAGTGCTTCAACACCTCTGAAAGAGCAAGATTTCTTTCACAAAAGAGATACGGGCCGATTTGCGTCTTTTTAAAGATGTCATTTCGCCCGTGCGTTTCTGGGTGCGGTCGATACATCGCTCCTCGTGACGGTCACGATCGCTGTGTCACGTGTCTGGGCTTTCAGCACGCTGAGACTGCGTTCGTGGATGGCTCATGTTCTCATTGCGGGGACATGACCATCTCGGCGTTGAGATCGAGACTCGATTACCTTAAAAGGTATAGAGTCCCCTCTGCCACACCCCGTTCTAGCTCTTCTCGTAAGAGGGCTACTTCGGCTGGTGGCCAGGGTGATCTGAGGGTTACGGTGTGGGCTTCCCCGACGAGCCAACCTCCTCGGACCACACCCCCCTCACATACGCCGCAGCCGGTTGAGTTTCCGGATGAGTTTGCTGGACCCTCTCAGGCTCCTGACATCTCATTCGGGGCTCGCGAAGAGGACTGTATGTCGATCGCCGCATCACAAGGCGGGCTTGAGTCCTCGGGAGATGAGGGTTCGGCTGCGTTGCCTCCCTCGGGAGTGCCAGCGTTGTCCGAGTCCGATCCCGAGCTGACGGCCGTGCTTTCCCGGGCAGCGGAGAGCATCGGACTTGAGTGGAATCCTCCGCCCTGTCCCGAGCGCTCGAGGCTGGATGATTGGTTCCTGGGGGCTGCTCATGCGGATCGCCAGCACCCCCCTCTGGTTCCTTTCTTCCCGGAAGTGCACCAGGAAGTAACCAGTTCATGGAAGGCACCTTTAACTGCCCGAAACCGTTCTAGTACTTCCTCCGCCTTCACTGCCCTCGATGGTGGGGCGGCCAAGGGGTATGCTGGGATTCCCCCGGTGGAGCGTTCTGTTGCGATGCAACTGTGTCCACAGAGCGCCTCCGCTTGGCGTGGTGGTCCCAAGCTGCCCTCCAAGGCCTGTAAGTTCTCATCCACTCTTGTGGCCAAGGCTTACAGAGCTGCGGGCCAGGCCGCCTCTGCCTTGCATGCCATGGCCTCACTTCAGGTCTATCAGGCCAAGCTGCTCCGGCAGCTGCACGAGGGCAGTGCTGACCCAGGGGTTTTGCAGGAGGCGCGCACTGCTACCCACCTCGCTCTCCGGGCGACGAAGGTCACTGCGCGCTCCTTGGGTCAGGTGATGTCCACTTTGGTGGTCCAGGAGCGCCACCTATGGCTGAACCTGGCAGATATGAGGGAGTCTGATCGGGCTCAGCTCCTCAACTCCCCGGTCTCCCAGGATGGCCTCTTCGGCGACTCGGTAGAGAGCTTTGCCCAGCAGTTCTCTGCCGCCCAGAAGCAGTCTGAGGCCATCAGACACATTCTGCCCCGGCGGCCCACTGCTGCTTTCACCCCGCCGCCGGCGCAGCCGCCGCAGCCTGCTCGTCACCGAGGGCGCCCCCCTGTGGCCTCCTCCACTCCCGCTCGGCCACAGCAGCAGCCTTCACCCCGGCCGCAGCGAGGGGATGGCCGCAGAAGGGCGGCGCAACCCGTCTCTGCCCCTAAGCCTGCCAAACGCCAGGCCAAGCGGCGTTCCTGAGACGGGCGACCCGGAGTTGGAGACGTCAGCTCGTCAGGAGATGGTAGCAGGACCACTCCTTCCCCCGGAGGAGGGCCGGGGGAGAATCCTTTGTTCTCATTTTCATTTTGTTCCGCCACTGGCCCTGCGGCCGGTGGTACCCAAACCTTCACTAAAATAACTTTTTCCTCTACCTCCGGGTCCCAAGAGGCCACGAACGACAGTTGGCGACGTGCTTCCTCACCGCTCTCGTTCTCCTCTCCCCTTGCCAGTTTCCATGCAAAGCCGGCTCGAGAACGCTTCGCCTTCTCATGCCCTCTTTGCTGCTTGGAGTCAGACGAGTGCCCGCACTCCGCCCCCGCTAAGGGACGCTATGCCTCCCATGCTGGGGCTGTCTGCTCCCACCACGCTGCCCCACCGTGGGTACGCCTGTAGTCCCCTTGACCCCGCTGGTTCGGTTTCTGGGAGCCTGGCTAGAGCTCCCCAGGCCTTCCCGCTGGCTCATCCGGACGCTCAGGCTCGGCTACGCGATTCAGTTCGCCCGGCGTCCCCCCAGGTTTCGGGGTGTCCGCGCGACGGTGGTGGGCAAAGATGCCCCTGTCATGCGCGCGGAGGTCGCGACCCTGCTGGCAAAGGGCGCGATAGAGCCGGTCCCTCCAGCCGACATGAAGTCCGGCTTTTACAGCCCTTACTTCATAGTACCCAAGAAGACAGGTGGGTTACGGCCAATCCTGGACTTGCGTGCTTTGAACCGAGCTCTGCACAGACTCCCGTTCAAGATGCTAATGCCCAAGTGCATTTTCGAATGCATTCGTCCGATGGATTGGTTTGCAGCGATCGACCTGAAGGACGCGTACTTTCATGTCTCCATTCTTCCTCGACACAGACCGTTTCTTCGGTTTGCTTTCGAGGAGCAGGCATATCAGTACATGGTTCTCCCATTTGGGTTGGCCCTGTCTCCCCGCGTCTTTACGAAGGTCGCGGAGGGAGCCCTGGCTCCTCTCAGAGAACAAGGTGTCCGTATCCTCAACTACCTCGACGACTGGCTGATCCTAGCTCACTCTCGAGAACGGTTGTGCGAGCACAGGGATCTGGTGCTCAGACACCTTGCCCGACTGGGTCTTCAGGTCAACTGGGAAAAGAGCAAGCTCTCCCCTGTGAAGAGGATCTCTTTTCTCGGTATGGAAATAGACTCGGTCGCCATGTTGGCGCAGCTTACAAACGAGCGCACGCAGTCACTGCTGAATTGCCTGAGACAATTCGAGGGCAAGAAAGCGGTTCCACTGAAACTGTTTATGAGGCTCCTGGGGCATATGGCGTCCGCGGCGGCAGTCATACCGCTCGGGTTACTCCATATGAGACCGCTTCAGCACTGGCTTCACGACCGAGTCCCGAGATGGGCATGGCAATGGGGCACGCTCCGAGTGACCATCACTCCGGCCTGCCACCGAAACTTCACCCCGTGGTTGGACCCCTTGTTTCTACGGGCCGGCGTGCCCCTACAACCGGTGTCCAGACATGTTGTTGTGTCAACAGATGCCTCTGCCACGGGCTGGGGTGCCATGTGCAACGGGCATGCTGCATCGGGCTCCTGGACAGGACCCCGACTTCAGTGGCATGTCAATTGCCTCGAGTTGCTAGCAGTACGTCTTGCTCTGCACCGCTTCAGGGCCCTGCTGAAGGACAAGCACGTTCTGGTCCGTACGGACAACACTGCGACCGTAGCGTACATCAACCGTCAGGGTGGTCTACGCTCCCGCCGCATGTCGCAACTCGCTCGCCATCTCCTCTTGTGGAGTCACAAGCATCTGAGGTCGCTTCGTGCCATTCACATCCCGGGCAGGCTCAATCGTGCAGCCGACGAGCTCTCACGGCAGCAGTCTCGCCCCGGGGAATGGAGACTCCACCCCCAGTCGGTTCAGCTGATTTGGGAACACTTCGGAGACGCTCAGGTAGACCTGTTTGCCTCTCCAGAAAATTCCCACTGCCAGTTGTTTTACTCCCTGACCGAGGGCACCCTCGGCACGGACGCCCTGGCACACAGCTGGCCGCTGGGCCTGCGCCAGTATGCGTTTCCCCCAGTGAGCCTTCTTGCACAGACGTTGTGCAAGATCAGGGAGGACGAGGAGCAGGTCCTCATGGTTGCGCCTTTTTGGCCCGGCCGGACCTGGTTACCCGAACTTGTACTCCTCGCGACAGACCCTCCCTGGTCAATTCCTCTGAGGAAGGACCTTCTTTCTCAGAGACGGGGCACCCTCTGGCACCCACGTCCCGATCTGTGGAACCTACATGTGTGGGTTCTGGACGGGTCACGGAAGGTTTAGGTACCTTGCCACCACAGGTGGTAGCTACCATCACTTCAGCTAGAGCCATGTCCACCAGACACGCCTATGCTTTGAAATGGAACCTCTTCGTCACTTGGTGTTCTTCACGGCGTGAGGACCCCTGGAAATGTCCGATTGGGTCAGTGCTTTCCTTTCTTCAGGAGGGGTTGGAACGAAGGCTGTCTCCTTCCACCCTCAAAGCCTATGTGGCCGCCATTTCGGCTCACCATGACCCTGTTGAAGGTAAGGCTCTTGGGAGGCACGATCTGATCATCAGGTTCCTGAGAGGAGCAAGGAGGCTTAACCCGCCTCGCCCTCAGCAAGTCCCCTCTTGGGACCTCGCAGTGGTTCTATCAGCACTGCAGAGAGCTCCCTTCGAACCCTTGCTCTCAGTAGAGCTAAAGTTTTTATCTTTGAAAACTGCACTCCTGAAGCTTTGGCTTCGGTGAAAAAGGTCAGGGACTTGCAGGCATTTTCCATTGACAAAGCGTGCCTGGAATTCGGGCCGGCTAACTCTCACGTTATCTTGAGACCCCGGCCTGGGTATGTGCCCAAAGTTCCCACCACTCCTTTTAGGGATCAGGTGGTGAACTTGCAAGCGCTGCACCCTGGAGGAGGCAGACCCAGCCTTGGCACTGCTCTGTCCAGTACGTGCGCTCCACACCTATGTGGACAGAACTCGGTGCCTTAGGACCTCAGACCAGCTCTTTGTCTGTTACGGAGGCTAGCAGAAGGGAAAGGCTGTCTCCAAGCAGAGGTTATCCCATTGGATAGTGGATGCCATTGTCCTGGCTTATCAGGCTCAAGACCTGCCATGCCCCCTAGGGGTGAGAGCTCACTCAACTAGGAGCGTAGCTTCCTCCTGGGCGCTGGCGCATGGCGCCTCGCTAGCAGACATCTGTAGAGCCACGGGCTGGGTGACACCTAACACATTCGCGAGATTTTATAATCTCCGTGTAGAGCCCGTGTCCTCCCGGGTACTCGCCCCTTAGGGCAAGTAAGGACCTGCTCGGTGTCAATCCGCTTGCTGCGCCATTCCACTCCACGGACTGGATGCGTGCGCTATTCCCCTCAGGTGAGTTCCTCAGTCGGAACCCTGGGTTCCTCCAGCACTGTTGATGTCCAACACTTGCGTACATGCCCTTTGGTCAGCCCTGTGTGGGACTAGGTGCCTCCATGTGTTGTGATTCCCCTTTTCTGGGTAATCCCACATGTGTATCTCCACAGTAAGTCTCTCTGCAGCATGTGTCTTTCCCTTGGCAAGCCCCTTGCCAGCTCTGTCGTTGAAACTTCCACCCTGCGGGCTGGGTACCTCAGAGTTTATGTATCACCGCCTTGGTAGATACCTGCCTTCGGTAAGTCCTCCCACGGGCAGGCGGCCTGCTAGCATACATCCAGCTGGAATATGCTACCCAGTGTATTCTGTGTGAGCTATAGGCCCTCACTCGTGCTGGCCTCACGACAGGGTGCTATCACTCACAAGGGTCGCTGGAAGACAGCCATGTGGCATTTTGTAAGGGACCCCATTCGTAACGTCGAACGTGACCGACTGAAAGGGAACGTCTTGGTTACGTATGTAACCCTCGCTCCCTGAAGGAGGGAACGGAGACGTTACGTCCCCTTGCCACATCGCTGTTCCGCTGAATGGCCGGGTCACTGGCTCGGCTCCTCAGCGAAGACTTGAATGCGAGTTGCTCGCGTTGCTCCTTTTATACCCGCTTTGCGGGGCGGAGCTCGCGATGCAAATCCCGCAGACCAAGGTACTTTGTGTACCATTGGCTCGTTTTGTATCACTCGAAGGTGATTGGGCTCTCGGGCGAGATCCCATTCGTAACGTCTCCGTTCCCTCCTTCAGGGAATGAGGGTTACATACGTAACCAAGACGTTTTTGTTTATGTATTGACCCAGGAACCTGAAAGCACCACTTCTACTTCATTTACTTTTTCAAGGTATATTGTCTGTTGTCCTCTTGTAGGCATGTTTTGGGCATGTTCTGTCACAGTAAATGTTTCTATAAGTTTATTAATATAATTTAACAGAAATTTCCACATTAGGCTACTCAGTTATGAAAAACCAAAATCATATCGAAATAATAGGCTACAATTTTACTTGAACTTTTTACTTTATTCACAGCAGTAAAAAATACTTACACTCACAAGATCAAAAAGATTTGATCAGCATTTTGAAAAAAAAAAAAAGTGAAACCCATAATCATTGTACAGAAGCATTAGCCTTTACAGTGTAAACTGTGTGTCTGTGTGGCATTTCAAGGGTGAGTTCTCAAGGGTAGGAATTTTATGTCACCTCAAGTTGGAGGTGGTAAAGGACTACAGATCAAGATGGACGCTCTCTAAAAATGACAACATCTAGATCACCTACCAATGAAGTCTAGACACACTAACAAATGCTGTATAATTGACAAGTACCGTGACTAAAAACAAACTCTGTCACATCATTGAATTTCATTGAAATCTAGACTCTATTTGAATATAGATGTTGCTTTTTTTTCTTGGACAATATGGAAAGAATGTTATTTCTAATCACAATATAAAATGATGACTGACACATGCTTATTACATTTTACGAGTAATTTAATAAACTTCTCATACTATACACCAAATCAGCAATGACAAGATTTATCAATCATATAAAAACAGCCAAACATCTTTACATTACATGTTTACAGCAGTCGCATAAGCTGAATCTACTACTGACACTTATGAAATCTACAAAGTTTAGTGTATTATAGTGTGCTAAACTAACAGAAAAAAATATGGGGCATATTAAATGCTAATATTTTCAGCCTAAATGAACATGTAATGACTCCAAATTTTGTTCCACAGGTGTTCTGCTCTATGATGCTTTTGGATGGGAAGTGAGAATGCCGAAAGACATTCATGGCCTCAAAGGTTCCTGTCTGTTCATTCCATGTTCTTTCAGCTACTCATCAAACCCACCCAAAAACCCACGTAGAGTTGTGTGGTATCACTGGGTGTCTAGAGGTTATCGGCTCTGTTCAGATCAGATATTATATCAGTTTTAATATCAGTTGTGTGCTAAAATAATGATATTTTTTTACCCCCTTTGCATCATGAGGCAGGCAGAGTGCTCATTGGACTCAAGATTATTGGTCTTTACATCCTAACACTGTCACTTGTGTTCCTTCGGGCTTGTATCCTTGTTGTAGTCCTTCCCCTGTTGTGCACCTGTCATCTGATTGGGATGTAACTTAGCAATCGGCTTTTTGCACAAATAATTCTTATTTTTTCCCTATTCAACATTTTTCATTTATGTTTGCATTTATTGTGGGGAATGAGGCTGTATCTGTAAAATTACCATCTGTATGACTGATAATCAGCGTGTGATTACTGACTGTATGACAGCTATCAGTGTGAATGTATCTATACGAATGGCTATTAGAGTGTGATTATTAACTATATAGCCGGCCATCTGTATGATTACCATCTGTATGACCGCACATCAGCGTGTGATTACTGACTGTATGACCAGCAATCAGTGTGAACGTTGTGTCTGCTAATCTCTTGTAATACTTGACATCCAAAGCTAATTCTTTTTTTTCTTTCTTTTTTTCTTTTTATTACTCAAAAATTATTCTTGTATTTTTCTAGTGCTCAAAAAAATCACTTATACAATGTCTAAGATTCTGTCAATTATTTTATAATTGAAAAACTATGCAGTGGTATGTATACAGACTAAAATATTTTGTAGAATCCTTCAGTACATTTGGTGGCTATATTTCCTCAAACAGGGAGGAGGGGGGACTAGAGGTAGTCTAAGAAAAATGGTTGCAGGAATTAAATTTTTCATGGTATCTTCTTTAAATTTCAAATATAAACTCATGAGACATGTGAATTTCAACCCATTACTGGATTGTTCCAGGACTTATTTCATGTATTTATATATGAAAAAAAAAAAAAAACATTCAGTGTGGTGCAATTTTTTTTCAAGGCACCACAGTGTCTATAATTATTTTTTTATCTTTTTGAACATTATCAACTGATGATGGATAGTAAAGCTCAAAGGGTCTTCTTTCCAAAGACACCACTTGTCTGCTGTGAGTCTCAAAATGGGGGGTGCAGGTTAACAGGTTAAGCAATAAGGGCCACAAGTCAGCCGAACTGAGCGGCTCAAAGGGAGGCCCTCATAGGGCCCGTATATAGACAAGTCCCAATACAGCACAGTCTGAGGAGGGCTCAACCTCCAAGTGCCCTTCAAGAACTTAATGATCACCAGTTAAGGAAGACTGACCATTTTAGACTGTAAAAGTGTCTTGTAGAAGGTGCTCTTGCCTCTAAAATGGTAATTAATAATCCAGGCCTGGATTCTCAAGAATGGGGCCACTAGGAGGAGTAAGAACTTGATGAACTGAGGAATCAGAGCGATCAGGGGAAAGCGTACAGGTGATCACTTGGCCAATCATGTGCCAGAGCATCTCGTTGTATTGAGATGTATGTTGGGCAGTGAGAGTTGTCTTCTGAGGTGAAGAGGTTGACATCCCAGATTTTTAGAACCTGAGGGTGTAAAGTCCATTCACCTGGAGCCACGTTGCCTCTGGACAGCATGTCTGCACCAAGGTTCAAACTGCCTGGAATGTGAACTGCCTTTAACGAGAGGAGTTCTTTCTGTGCCCAGAGAAGGAGGTACCGAGCCATCCTGTAAAGAGAGTGTGACCTGAGTCTGCCTTGGTGATTGATGTAAGCTACCACTGTCATGCTGTCCAATCTGACTAAGACGTGGTGCCTCCTCAAGGCTGGCAGAAGGGTTTTCAGGGCTTGTAAAAATATGCAGTTCATATGTAGGCATTGCTCCGGGGTTGACCAGGAGCCCTCCAACACACCCGGTATGGCTGCCCAAGCTATGAACCGGGAAGCGAGGGGATCTATTTTTGCAAATGGAAGCTCGCCGTGAAAGGGCAGGGAACTTATATTCATGTGAAAGAGTGTGAATAGGAAATTTGCTCTTTTGAGTATGTGGGTCCACTATCACAGCAGTAAAATATTCGGGTACACATTGCACCTGTAGGGTGTGACCTGCGGAGAACAAAACTCCATTGCTCAGAGGTGTTCAAAGTGATGGAGGATGAAAGTGAGCTGTTTTTAAGGGAGTTCCAGCCGAGGCGAGAACTAATCATCTCCTCTTCCTCTGCAAAAGTTTTCTTTGCTAGACTCATTGTTCTCGCAATGAGAGCAGTCAGTCCTCTTGAGTGCAGCGACAAAGTGGGCATGGTCCAAATGCGTCTAGTCCAAAGTTTTCAGTTCTAATAATCATTGGTGACAGCATTCTCTTTTAATCCCCCTAAAAAGATCAAACTGCTAGATGTGGGGTGCTGATGATCCTCACTTATAAACATACCGGCAGATAAAGTATAAAAGCTGCTCATGCAGACAAGGGCACTAATCCTCATGTTAAAATCACACTGGCAGAGCGCTGCGGGGAGAGCGAAGAACGTGGAAGCTGTGCTGGTGTGTGATCACTCAAACCCGGTTGCTCAGCCCCGCGACCTCACCGTTTCTTCCTCCGAGGCAACTGTGAGGAGAAATAGTGAGAGTGGGAGGGGCGGTGCCATCTTTATTGAAGAAGGTGAACCGCAAGATAGAGACCTGCGCGGGACGGATTTTTCTGCTCCCGCCCGCTCCTACAAGATTTTGTTCCGCTCCCGCCTGCTCCCTCAAAAATATATGTTATTTTCTCCCGCTCCCGCCCGCAAACAATCAAGTTTCGTCCCGCTCCCGCCCCCAAAATCCCGCGGAGTTAACGTATAAGTAGTATTTTTTTTTAAATACATTGCATATTCTGCCTGCTACTCTGTTATTTTTTCACTTGCTCCCCTGTTGAATATAAATAATAAAAAAAAAAAAACAGAAAATAAACAAATGTTTCTTTTATTTGCATTTAATTAAATGGATGAACACGAACAAGGAACTTAGAACATAGAAATGCAGTAAAAAAAAGGAAGAAATGTAAATAAAAAAGTATAGCCTAATAAATTATATAATAATAATAAACCTGGATTTATTTCATGTTCAAAGCAAAAGTAGCCTAGGGCCTAATACTGCTGTATGTGAGTATTTTGCTGCATTTGTCATAGCTCGCAAAAGGAAGGTGCTTTCCATCGCTGTCGCATACTAGTGAACAACATTTCCAAATATCAGATTTTCCTTTGTTTGGTTTTGTAGTTTTGCATGTTCCTTTCTTTAATAACTTACTCATATTTGTAGCACTAAGCGATTCACCTGAGTCATGCGGTGCAGACATTTTGCCTCTGTGTGGTAGGCTTGGCTGTTTCGGTCCTATAACCACGCGAGAGTTAGCTTCTGACCATGTGCCTATAAATTGTTTTAATTTTATTTTATTTTATTATAAATAATGGTTTATTTGTTTCTAGTTATTTTATTTTGGTAGATATTTCCACTTTGCGGGAGTCCTGCAAATAATTGTATTTTCCCGCAACCCGCACACAATAATATCATGTCCTAGGCATGTGGTGCACTCAAATCCAAAGCTGTCAGTGATATGAAATCATTAGTGACAGCCTTCCACTCCGATCTGCCTAGAAGGATTGAGCCGCTTGATGTAATGAGGGGCGTTTTTTCCTTAAGTGTAAAACATGCTGGCAGATCAAAGTGCCGGGGGAGAGTGAGCATCCAGGCACTTTGATGTGAGATCACTCAAACCCAGTTGCTCAGCTCCGTGACTTTACTCGTTCCCTCTCCAAGCTTGCCAAGAGGAGAAGAACGGCAGCGCAGGCTGCCTTCAATGAAGAAGGTGATTCGCAAGCGGAGAAGAGTGAGACACATGCATTTAATGTGAAAGCAGCTTGTCTCCCACACACACACAAGCACAAAGAGCATTCCATCTCAGTGAGCGTGCAGTCTCTGCATGGGCGTTGCCCAGACAGGCGGCACACTGACTGCCCTTCTGCATCGTGCAGGATTTTCTGCACGAGCCACACTTGTGGCACGAAGTTTGAAACAATGTCGCTAGGAAATTTGCCCAGAAATTTGCTCTTTTAAGTGCCGGATAACTACGGGAAAGCTTCTTCCACTGCTGGGGCTCTTCTTTGGCGGTGAGCTGCAGGCTGAGCTTCTTCCTTCTTCAGCTTCTTGATTGAAGAGTCAGCGAAGAGATGATCCTCGTCGCTGAAAGAGAATGATCTGATGAATGGTGCTCCGAGCCGACTTATATAGTGGTCGGCTCTGCCCTTTCTGGTGGGCTAAAGTGCAATTGGGTTGTGCAGCTACACAGACGTGAACAAATAAAGCTTCAGTACAGAGTAAACAGGAGTTTTCCCAAACGTGTTCCACGCAACGGGAGAGACCGCTCGAAAGGCAACTACACATTTTAGGAAGACTGGCCATAGAGAAACTACAGTAATGTACAGTATGTGGAAGAATAATTTGTTTTTGAACATTAAAGCATGCTAACATATTCTATTACACCCAATAAACACAAAAAATTATCTTTAAAAAATAGTATCATATGACCCCTTTAACTTAACAATTGAAATGATAAATGCAGATATACTCTATATGTGATCTTTTTTTTCACCATGCCATTTACCTATGCTTACAGCATGTTTGTGTGAGCACATAAGTAGAAATAAAAATTGCATTAAAAATGAATCCTAAAATGACATTCATTCTAGCAGTTTATTATTTATATAATAATCCCTATAAGCATCACATGCTTTATATCACCCATAACTAATCTGCATTTGTTCCAGATAATAATAGACCAAATGTCTATGTGGTACAGTAGGTGTTGATGTCAGTATCTTTTTTATAGCTGCTAAATTTCCGCTGCAGTCAGAGACAGCAACCAGTGCTGCATGCTTGCACTGACTTTAGGACTTTGAATGAATTTGAAGTTAATGCCTTTATGAATCATCAGAGGTCAAAGGTCAACTACAGTATTTATTTAAAATATAAGTACATTTTACCCCAGAAACCAGAAAATCTGTAGAATATGCAAAAATTTTTTGCTGTTGTATATATTATTGCAAATTTGTTTCTCATTAACATTTGAAAGTGTATTGCTCCTGAATTAACAGACTGTGATGAAACCAAATGTTGTCAGAAATAAAAATCTTTGTAAAAATGACTGTGAAAAGAAAATGCATAATCCTAATTGGGCACAATAACAAGTTCAGATTTAATAACTCACGCTACACGTTAAGTTCAGTTTGGCATTTTTTACATTGTTTTTAAATGTACCACTCGTGTATTTTATAAAGATCTTGACCCTCACTTGTCGGAGTTGCAAATTGTGGCGTTCATGTCAGGAAATACTATTTTTGACTGTGGTGTCACAGCACAAGCGCCTTGATGTGATGAGCTATGACAAGATCAAGAAATAATTTACATCCTGGTGGGTGTGAAGAACACTTTTTTGAAAAATTTGCTTCTCCTTTCTCTCACTTCTCATATTATGCTCTTCTTGGTAAAAGGTTCTTATCCTTTCCTCTAAAGAGGACTACTGAAAAGGTAGGAATGAAAAATAATGTATTATTATTAAATCATTAGTATTAAAGAAATGATTGTAAAAACTACAATTTAAGTGATAAACTGTTAGGCTGGAAGTTCACCCATTATTGACATTTAACTTTGGTTTTTGTTTATGTATTGACCCAGGAACATGAAAGCACCTCTTCTACTTCATTTACTTTTTCAAGGTATATTGTCTGTTGTCCTCTTTTAGGCATGTTTTGGGCATGTTCTGTCACAGTAAATGTTTCTATACATTTATTAATATTATTTAACAGAAATTTCCACATTAGGCTACTCAGTTATGAAATACCAAAATCATCAAAATAATAGGCTAAAGTTTTATACACACAGGGACAACTTTATTCACAGCAGACAAAAAAAATAATAATCTGCCTTACACTCACAAGATCAAAAAAATTTGACAACATTTTGAAACCCAAAGTCATTGTGCAGAAGCATTAGCCTTTACAGTGTAAACTGTGTGTCTGTGTGGCATTTCAAGGGTGAGTTCTCAAGGGTAGGAATTTTTTGTCGCCTCAAGTTGGAGGTGGTAAAGGACTACAGATCAAAATGGAGGCTCTCTAAAAACGACAACAACTAGATCACCTACCAATGAAGTCTAGACAGACTAACAAATGCTGTATAATTGACAAGTACTGTGACTAAAAACAAACTCTGCCAAATCATTGAATTTCATTTAAATCTAGACTCTATTTGAATATAGGTGTTGTTTCTTTCTTTTTTTTTTTTCTTGGTCAATATGAAAAGAACGTTATTTCTAATCACAATATAAAATGATGATTGACACATGCCCATTACATTTTATGACTAATTTAATAAATTTCTCATACTATACACCAAATCAGCTCTATTACTGACACTTATGAAATCTGCAAAGTTTAGTGTATTATAGTGTGCTAAACTAAAAGAAAAAAATATGGGCCAAATGAAATGCTAAAATTTTCAGCCTAAATGAACATGTAATGACTCCAACTTTTGTTCCACAGGTGTTCTGCTCTATGATGCTTTTGGATGGGAAGTGAGAATGCCGCAAGACATTCATGGCCTCAAAGGTTCCTGTCTGGTCATTCCATGTTCTTTCAGCTACTCATCAAACCCACCCAAAAACCCACGTAGAGTTGTGTGGTATCAGTGGGTGTCTAGAGGTTATCCTTTAGTTTACGATCCTTTGCATGCAGACAATGTCATTGAGAAGTTCAGAGGAAAAACTGATTTATATAAAAGCTCAAGTGGGGATTGCAGTCTGCTGATCAAAAACCTGGAACCATCCCACCATGGAGAAAGATTATATGCATGGATTGACCCTGAAAACATTGGGTATCGCACCTACACATTTTATGATGTCACTTCTACAATCCTTGTCAAAGGTATGTAAATACTTTGTTCTTTCTTTAACTCGTGATCTAGTTGTGAGAGTGTGTTGCTTAAGTGTGACATTTCTGCTATTTGTAGCAAGTCCACAGCAGCCCAGCATAAAAATTTTCGGAGGTGAAAGGACAGGTGACGCCATCACAGTAGAATGTTCAACTTTCCATACGTGTCCATACAGCAAACCAGACATCATTCTGAACGGTATAGAAGGATCTGATCAAATAGACAATGAGCATTTTAAAGACGGCCTGTGGAAAATCACTCTGACACGCACAAGTGTTGTAAAGACAGAAAGCTCGACCATTGAGTGTTCTGTAACATATCATGGTGGCATAACAGTGACAGCTACAAAAGATAAAAGTGCCAAATGTGAGTAAACACAAACATGAACAGCTTTGTGTGATATTAATTGTAAGTTCAGTTAAAATGCCACTGCTGGACCTATTACAAGATTTCAGTTCAATTCCAGGTGTTCATCATAACATATCGATTGAGCCTGAACTGGCAGATGTCACCGAGGGCATCGCAAGGAACTTCACTTGTACCATCTACCATTCCTGCCAGAATGAGAATCCAAACATAACATGGAACTATGAGAACATGCAGGTCACAGAGTGGAACAAAACTCTTTCTGGTTTAGATCAGATCATCTATTCTAGCATAACCTTTCTGGGTGCAAAAGAAGACCATGGGAAGAAATTGATATGTAGTGCAAAATTTTCTGGAAGAGAGATTATGGCATTTGTTGTCTTAAATGTGCAAAGTGAGTAATTTATTAGCATTTTGTCCCACGCATATATCATCATTCATATGGTTATATATACTGATTCTCCTGCGCTCCAAATCTTGTGAATCCAATCCAGAAAAGAAACATGTGCTTTGTTTTTGTTTTTTTCCTGTAGCTCATAGCTCATACCATTGCCTTGTCTTTCAGATCAGTTATGATGTCAGTTTTAATATCAGTTGTGTGCTAATGATAGTTTTATTTACCCCCTCTCTATCATGAGGCAGACCCAGTGCTCACTGGATTCAAGATTATTGGTCTTTACATCCTAACACCGTCACTTGTGTTCCTTCTGGCTTGTATCCTTGTTGTAGTCATCATATACAAGAAGAGACAAAGGTAACTCTTTGTTTATGTTTCTTTAAGCCAGGTGTTCCAAAAAACTTGATTGTTCATAAACTAAAATACTGCTGACTTTGATACAGTTGTTGTAAATGAAATGAGAAGATGATATTCAAAGACTTGTCTCTTTCTGTCTATTTCCGTTAACTGATCCATTTATAACTTCACACTTCAACAGAAGCTAATTAGATATTCTGAGAAAAAAGTAGATGATGTTTAATACAAGTTGCCATACCACTTACCATATTTGGCCGTGTAGATGTTCATTGGATGATATGAAGTAAGCAATGCTTATCTAATTACAATATAATTTTCATGCATTTGCTGTCTTTGATGCTTGATTATATGATTATATAATGTTTAATCATCTGTAACTTCATTTAAAAGTTATTTAAAAGATGTTGGAGCTGTCACCAATTAAACACATTAAACTTGAGGTCAAATCACACAGGAAATAAAGTAGAATATAAACAAAAGGTTAAAGGTGTTATTAAAAGTTACAGCATCAGGTTTTTTTTGTTTTGTTTTGTTTTTGTTTTTTTTTTACACATAACATCTGTTCCCAGGTCAAAAGATTCAAGTACAGAGTCTGGAAAAAAGCCTTTCTCCAAACCTCGAATGCCATCACCAAAGAGGTACAGCTTCTTTGAACCTCATATAAGTCTCTAATAAGTGGATGTTCAGTCTTTTACATTTTTCAAAAGTAACAAAACATAATTGGTATTTAAATGAAATAACAAAAAAAATATGTATTTTCCCCCATGCACCTCAGTGATCCAAAATCCCACTCAGTGAGTATTTTGTTTATTTCTGCAATTACTGTGTTACACTCTGGAAATAGATTCTTTGACAAATTCTTACTAAAATTACTGATCTCTGGCTTTGTACTTTCTTGACATATTCCATAAGGATTATGATTATGAAGCTGATTACATCAACATGGATGAAGGCAACATCTATGGAAATGTCTGATGAAAAAGCTACGTCAAAACCAAAATGGGTTTCACTATAGTGTTTTTAAGAAGATCAACAATGTCAGATCTAGCATCAAAGTATCAAGATATTATGCCTTCTAACACAATATGTAGCATGCTTTTATAATATATGCATTTATCTTTGGAATATAAAATCCTTTAGGCAGGTTGGTTGAGCAAACAACAGTTCTGAAGTATCACTCTGAATTATATATGTAACCCTGGGCCACAAAACCAGTCTTAAGTTGAATGGCTATATTGTAGCAATAGCCAACAATACAGTGTATGGGTCAAAATTATCGATTTTTCATTTATGCCAAAAATCATTAGGATATTAAATAAAGATCATGTTTCATGAAGATATTTTGTAATTTTCCTACTGTAAATATATCAAAACGTAATTTTTGATTAGTAATATGTATTGCTATGGACTTCATTTAAAACTTTAAAAAGCGACAACTTTAAAAGTGATTTTTAGCAATATTTAGATTTTTTTGCACCCTCAGATTCCAGATTTTCAAATAGTATTATCTTGGCCAAATATTGTCCTAAAGCTTATTTATTTAACATTTTTAGATGATGTATAAATCTCAATTTAAAAAAAAATAAATAAAAAAATTGACCCTTATGCCTGGTTTTGTGGTCCATGGTCACATATGTAATTATGCTGATGGTTAAAAAAGGATCTACTACTTTTGTATATGACTATTAAATATGATTCAATTATTTTATTGTCCAATTAAAGTTTTATTTTAAATTATTTATTTGTGAACAATTATTTGCTTCTCATAACAAACTTATGGTGTAATTAAAGGGTTAGTTCACCCAAAAATAAAAATTACCCCACGAATTACCCTCAAGGCATCCTAGGTGTATATGACTTTCTTCTTTCAGACAAATCCAATCAGAGTTATATTAAAAATTGTCTTTGATCTTCCAAGCTGTTTAATGGCAGTCAGCAGGTGTTACAGTTCATCCATCCAAAAGAAGTAAAATAAAGCACATCCATCCATAATAAAAAAGTGCCTCACATGGCTCCGGGGGCAAAAAAAAATCCATATTTAAAACATAATAATCACTTTAATCTAGCTTGCGTTCACTGTTGTACATGGAAGCAGTTCCGGACGGATGACCTATGAGGTCAACAGTTATGAATTACAAGTACAAATCGAGGATTTGTAAAGAAGAATGTCAGAAGATTTCGAAACAAGCCAAAAAGTAAGCAAAGGAATGAGGTCGTAAACAAACATTGGTTTTCACGAGACTCACCAGCGCATGCGCAGCACCGACCTCATATGCCATCAGCCCAGAACTGCTTCTGTGTACAACTGTTGGTGCAAGCTAGATTAAAGTGATTATTACATTTTGAATATAGATATTTTTCCTACATAAACGCATTGATTCACTACAGGGGTCCTTTGTTCACCCCCGTAGCCATGTTAGGCACTTTTTATTATGGATGGATGTTCTTTATTTAATTTCTTTTGGATGGATGAACTGTAACACCAGCTGACTGCCATTAAACAGCTTGGAAGATCAAAGTAAATTTTTAATATAACTCTGATTGGATTTGTTTGAAAGAAGGAAGTCATATACGCCTAGGACGGCTTGGAGTAAATAATGAGCTAATTTTCATTTTTTGGTGAACTATCCCTTTAATTCTTGAAATCACTGAGCCCAGGAGACTTTTTTGTTTTTAAATCAAAGTTTTATGCAACCAGTCAAATACTCTCAGCTTGGCAGTTCAGCAGTGGCAAATGCAAATGTTTAATGAAATCAATTGTTGCATTTCACACAATGTCGTGAAACTAAATTTTTCACACTACTTTTGGCAATTTTCCACGCATGAATTGAACACACAAATATATGGTACATTGATACATAATGAAAAATATTATTTTTAAAACATTATTAATTATATTTATCAATATTATATTAATGCAATAGCAACACACTGCAAAAATAAAAAGTGAAGGAGTAAAAGCCACACTTATAGAATCATAATTTATATAATATTTTTACTTTCAAATTACATTATATAGACTAATATTATAACTATAATTCTGATTAAGGATATAATACTTAGTTTTAATACTTAAATTGGAAACGCCTTGTGTTTATGTTTTAATGGCTGAATAAACAGTTCTGTCCTCGTCATCAGAGGTGCTTGAGCTTGAGCTTGAGCTTGAGCTTGAGCTTGAACTCTTCTGGTTATGTTTGGGTTCTTTAACAGCAGACTTGGCAGAACAAGACACAGTGGAGTAATTCACTTCATCTTCTTCACTGGTATCAGATTCCCAGTCCATATTTGTGAATGAAAGTTTTGGCACACACGCAGAAGAAACATTTTCATAATCTGGATTTTCTGATTGGGAATTCTAGGAAGAGGATAAAACAATAAAACAAATGTTCTCAATTTAGAGTTGTATAAAAAGTGCTCCATACAATTTCTGTTTCATCCTTATTGTGAACAACTTATTGTGAGAGTGTTTTTTTTTTTTTCTGTAGACATATGGTAACAGAATACAACTATTCTGAATAGTATATAATGGTGTAAACTATTTTTTGAGCAAGTACATCATAACTCATCCAAACCGTGTTTTTGTCTTACCCTGAATTACTACAGTGAGTCTATTCTATGTATTTTATATTAGGATGAATTTTGCAGCAAATTGCATACATACACATTTCACCTGTGCGTCTTGTCATATTTGTAAACAGAGAGAGGCATTTCTTTTTACTCTGGCACATACTGTATGGTGTGGGAGTAGCAAGCAGCTGGAAGATTGTTGTCACAATGAGAGAGAAATATTGACCATGGGCCGTGCAAGACGTGAAATCAACAGCTGTAAAATCAAAAGAACTCCAAACTGAGCAGAGTTTATAAGCAAAAAGGGAAAGCGTCAGAGTCCGTAATAAAACCTGAATCAACATGGGCTTTTTTTGGTGATGAGAACTTCCAAATTTGAAAGGATTTAAAACTGACCAAGATGGCTTATTTCATACTCAACAGGTAAGATGCTTCGTTTAACCCACAGATAATCGTGTAGCTCTCTAATAATAGCGTGTGTTTGTTATAATGTTAACTAGCCTACTGGAAAGAGTAATTTCATTATGGGTTCTTTGTTGTAGTGCTGTGCTGGATTTTATTTTCAACGATGGGCCATGTAAATTATACACACAATATGTCACCAAATTAACAATTAACATCTTCTTTTTAAACATCTTCAGCTGTATAAATAGTCAGCGCCATCTAAACTGGTTATCTCTTGAGCATGTGTTTTGATTTGCGTTTCATTCACAGAGTTTCAGATCGGACAGCTTGTGTGCATCATTCCATGTGTTTCTATGTGTGCATCATTGCCACAAACCACATTTTTCTAAGTCGAAGCAGGACCAAAACAATATTCTTCCGCTAGTTGCATGCAGTTTATTTTCCACAAACTACACAGTGTAACTTTCAATATTCTGACATATTGTGAAGTCTTACCATTGTCTGCTTATTTTTTGACACCATAGCATAGACTGCTGATCCTTCAGGTACTCTAAAATCAGTCATGCATTTAAAAGCATCATTAGTGCATTTGTCATATATTTAAATAAGCATTGAATTTATACTTTTTTCTGAATTCATAAAGTTCTAACTTATGTTTAACTTCTGATTTTAATATTCCTTATCTGTGTTACCTTTTTGCTGGCTCATTTTGCCCCTTCAAATCAAAAGTGACATAGTTTAGGGTAGATATAGCTGCGTCATTGTCCATATTTTCAGTTTTTTGTTGTTTTGGGGACTGTCTTCTCTGTAAAAAAAAAAAAAAAAAAAAAAAAAAAAAAAACTTACTAAGCATAAAAATGTCAGTTGTTTGTGATACTGATGTTTCAAAAACAGAACAACGTTCTCTCACCTGTTTCATTTGTGGCAGTTTAATAGCAGCATACACTGTGTGAATAGTAGATTTTGGCCTTAAGAGAAAAAAAGATGAATTAATTTCATTACAATTAGTGGATGTCTCCATCAGTTCTGCTGCTATTACCTTGGATTAGGGTCCTGTGCTTGAGTAGGATCTTGGGAATTGGGTGTCGGACGTGATTGATTAACTCTTCCATAACCTGAATCAGGAATTCCCGCCACTGACAGATTCTCCTGGGTATTATTACGTGATCCCTAAGTGTTTAAATATTCCAAACAAAACCGAATTGATCTCTTATTAAGCAAACAGATATATTTCATTGTTTAAAAAATGCATTTAAAGGTGATTCAATATTATACTGTAAGTAGCCCAGTTCTGAAACAAACATAATTAATATAACCAATAATAGTAAGTTTGTCACTGTAGAAGAGCGTGACAGGAATACAGGAAAAAAGCACAAAGGATTATCTGCTCCACTTTGCTGATCTGATCTTGCCTTGATGATAGTCCTGTTAAATAACAAGAGCAATAATTGGAATAACTGACAACTTTAAACTCAACACCTGATAGGGCTATACTAATATGCAGATGAACTATTAAATGAGACAAACTAATTTAGTGGTATTTTTAACTTAACATCTAGAAAAAGAAAGAGGAATCCACCTGGGTAACAGAAAGACGGCCACAACAATAAGAATCAACAGGAGAATGATGGGTAAGATGATCTGGTAGAACACCGTAAGGGAGTTATCTAAATTAAGAGAGGTTTGGAGAGAGATCAATAATATTTTATTACAATTTGAATAATTTGGTAAATACATATTTATGATGTGTTATTTCATACTCACTGCCAGTAAATAACATGATGTTTTCGGATCGTGATTCTCCGATAGCATTGGCTGCTGTACAGTAATACATTCCTGGGTTCTGAGGCTGAACAGTGAAGTTCTGATGTTCTGACAGTGCGGTCTTGTTGTCCTCCTCTCTGTACCAATTGTAGACTGTGGCAGGAGGATAAGCATCTGCACTGCAGGTCATATAGACTGGAAACTCCCAATTCCACTGAGTTAAAGTTGTCATGTTATGGACAATTTTTATGTTTGGAACATCTTTAGAAAACAGGCAAAAGGACATGAATATATTCATAATATTTGGTAGATGGAAAGCATTGACTATTTGATTTATTGTTATACAACAACAAATTTGGACAGTGTGATATTAACCCAGCTATCATGACAAAGGCATTCATTAGACTACTTAAACTAATTATACAACATTGGACAATCATATCTGTCAGAAAAGTCAAATTCCAAAAATTAAGAAGCATTTGTTTTTCACTAAAAGCTAAGGTGTGTCAAATAACTAGTAGAAATAAGTACTCACGTTTCACCTTGATCTCTACACAAGGGGATTCTGTTTTTCCAATGGAATTTTTAGCAATACAGGCATACTGACCAGAGTCAGAGATTTCTAGAGAATGAAAGTGTAGTCTCTGTTCATGTTTCCGTTCATTTGTCTTTAACTGTCCATTGAAGCATTTCTTCCACTCATATGAGGATGGAGCAGGATTGGCGCGAGCCTCACATGTAAGGGTCAGCTCATTCCCAAATGTTTGCTCTCCTTTAGCATTTGCAGTCACATTTTTGGGTGCATCTATATACACATGATATATAAGAATATGAAACCCAAATTATTTAGGTGAAGTAATGCTCAAAATCCTATTAGCTCTTGTTTAGTTATTTGTTTTCCCTCTTGACTTTCTGCTTTGCACTTCAAAGACAAAAAAGTGTTTAAGCATAAAAAAGTGTAATACTGCTTTAAACTGTTGTAGTTTTCCCCCCCAAAAAATGCAAAACGTTTTCTGTTTTATTTAATTGCAATTTTGTTTTTGTTTTTCTGAGCAAAAAATAAATATCATACATTTTCCACTAATTTACAGAAGACACCCAGTAAAATGTCATTCAGTGTAACAATCTTGTCAGGCATACTTACAAGAAAAATCTATTTATGACATATTAAAAGACTAATTACTTTCACCCCAAATACTAATGATTTGTAATTTTACATTTTTAACATTTGTCACTATCCTAGGTTTTGCCCATTTGTCAGTAAGAATTTTTTACTAATTTAAAACACAATAAAATTTAGTATGCTCCATTATACTTTTAGATATTTTAATATGTACACGTCAGAATAAGTATGTTGTTTGAATTTTTGCATTAATATTGTGTTAAGCTGAATGACAATGTAACATTATTTCAACCAAATTTTGACATTTTATTCTCCAAAAACTTATTTGAAACCTTAAAAGTAGACATTTTACTTACATTTAATGTGCTTTCTATGGACACAAAATCACTTTTGTACATTTCTTTTGAAGCGGACATCTTAACGTTTTTGACCAATAATATAATAAAATATTCATTTTTTTTTTTTTAAATATGTAGGCTAATTGTAACTAATTTATGTGAAGAGATTTATCATCTAACATGCTTTTGATAATTAGCATTTAAATTACTTGATTTTGCATAAATTTTTGCATGTAAATGATATGGAGTAATGCTAACTATAATAAATTTATTAGCTGACTGTTAAAAGAGTTTGATTTCATATTTAGCAGATAATTCATTATAAACAATAACAAAAGCACTTTATTAGTTTGTTGGAGGTGCAGATATATAAAGACTTGCTACAAATAATATACAGAAATACTTACACTTTACAGATACTTCGAGGATATTTGATGTTGCTGTTTTAATCCCGTTGTCAGCCCGGCAACGGTAAGATCCTCTGTCCTCTTCAGTAACTTTACTGATGATGAATGTCTGGCTGGTTTCATGCTGGGCTTGGAAATCTTTGTACCACATAAACTGATAGACAGCTGGGTTACATCTCTGGACTGAACACTTTAGTGTCAGTTTGTCTCCCTCTTTGAGATCATTAATGTTGACAGGGGGTTGCACTGTGACACCTTTTGGACCATCTGAAAAATGCAGTGCACAGGCACAAGAAATGCAAATTTATTACATTTTAAATTAAAATTTAATTATTTTAACAGATGAAGTACTGAAGTTCAAAATCTGTATGACATTCCTCAAAGGTATCTGTTTACCTAAAACATTATACTCACACTTCACATCAATTTTAATGATATTTGATTTCTTTGCACCATGCTTGTTTTTAGCTTCGCAGTAATATTCTCCACTGTCTTCTGGTTTCACATTAGTTAGTTTCGAGTCAGACATTTGCTGAGACTTTTCCATTTTCTCTTTTTTGAACCATGAGAAGCTGACATCAGGGCGACCTCTGCTGGTGCAGGAGAGAGTGACAGAATCTCCCTCCTTTACATCCTCAGAGCTCACTGTTGCTTTTGTCTCTTGAGGTGCATCTAGAGAAGAAAAGAGATGAAGTGGGCAGCTGGAGTGAATAATGCTCAGTCAGTGACTGTGTACACTAAATATACAGTATTTGTTCATAAACACATGCTATACACACTCACGTTCCACAAACAGTGCGATATTCCTGATCTGGCAGCTGTCCTCACTCTTCGCTGGACGACAAGACAGAATCCTGTTGTCATCCTTCCATGTCACTTTGAGCTTCAATTTGGTGATCTTTCTGCCTTCTTTTCCCTCTTCAGTCTCTATAATCATATCAGTCGACAAGGAGGACGTCCATTCTTGCTTTTGTCCTGATGTGTGGTCGAGCCACTCAGGATGAAAATCACAGGAACCAAATGTGGAACAGCGAACAGTGAATTCTTCTGACTCAATGAGTGGATTCTTCAGCTCTGATGTTTCAATGTGCACCTTACAAGGATTGTCTGAAAAGAATATGGAGCGAGAACAGGTGATCCAGAACCTTTACATTTTCTCCAACAAAGAAATATATTAAAATCTTGCAATTTCAAGCTCTGAGAAAAGAAGTCAGAATTGTGAGATATAAACTCACAGTTCTGAGAAGAAAAGCACAATTTCTGATGAATAAACGTGTAAATGTTGTAACTGTGAGATAAGGCCAGAATTGTGAGTTAAAAGCCACAATTGTTTATTTCCTGTTATTCTGTGACAAAATTTGACTTTTTCCCCACTATTGCAGGTTTACATCACATAATTCAGACTTTTCTTCTCAGAATTGCAAGTTTGTATCTTGTAATTCTGAGTGTATATCTTGCAACTCAGAATTGTAAGAAGAAAAGACAGATTTGTGAAATATAAACTCAGAAATAAAGAAAAATTCTGATTGTGAGATAAAAAAACTGCATTATCAAATTATCAAAACTGTAATAAAAAAATGACGTAGTTCAGTTAAAAAAAAATATATATATATATATATATATATATATATATATATCTATATATATATATATATATATATATATATATATATATATATATAATATATATATATATATATATATATATATAAAATTCTTAGTAAAGGACTTTTGCATAATATTCTTCTGAATATTCTCACAGATGATCACTCTGTCGTAGTTTTATTTTTGTGATTAAAAGACATGTTTATTCATATTTGGAGAATAATAAAGGCTAAAAGCCAATAAAATAAATAATTAAATACTAACAGCAGCATGAACTTTCTGAAAAACATCTATTTCATGTTCCACAGATGAAAGAAATACAGATAGACATGAGGGTAAATTAATGATGACAGATTTTTTTTATAAGAAAACAGCCTTTATCACAGCATTAAATGAATCCCATTCAATATTTTTTTGCTCACCTTTAACTTTGAGAGACAGAGC
The DNA here is from genome assembly GCF_018340385.1 of Cyprinus carpio. Lineage (NCBI taxonomy): Eukaryota > Metazoa > Chordata > Actinopteri > Cypriniformes > Cyprinidae > Cyprinus > Cyprinus carpio. The sequence goes on from NC_056611.1 coordinate 24,102,696, forward strand.
TTTGCTTATGAACCTTTTGTCTGATCCAATAAATCTAAATGTGTAGTTTCCACTGTCTGTCTTTTGCAGATCTGTGATTCTTAAATCACATTTTATCCAGTCTTCTTGGTTTGCTTGTGATGTTGCATCAGTGATGTTTTCCACTCTGCCGGAGTAATCCAGAGACTGGGGACGTTTGTCTGTGTTACTGTATACAATAGTCCCGTTAAACATTTTTGATGCTTTATTAAATTTTGGATCTTTAAACCACAACAGAGTATATGTTTCCTCCTCTGTTTTTTTGTAAAAACAGGGAATGGTTACACATGATCCTTCATCAATTTGTTCTGTTTTCTCAGGCACATGTATTAGCTCTTTATTTGAGCTGGTGCAGGAGCCCATAAGAAGAACTGCAGGAAAAACAACATCAGTCACACTTTCAGTGTATATCAATTAATTAGGACAATAATTTACAAAAAGCAGCATTCAGTATATAATATAGACAATACACACCAAGCAGAAGCAGAGGAATCCCTTTAGGAAGCATCATTCTGTCTGCTGCAAATGAAATAAATACAGTTATATTATTCTGCTGAGCTCCGGTTTCTTCAGAACAAGCCCTAACAGCACTTTTGGTCTTTGTCGTTGTATGTGGGTGAAAATGTGTATTTTTGTAGTCACAGATGTTGAGTTAGTCTGTTTCTCCTTCCTTTTTTTTATTTATTTTTTTGTTCATCCTTGCATGCAGAAAGTGTCATTTTGGCTACATGCAATTTGGTAATTACTTCTAATTGTTTTTCTGTGTTTTGTGTTTGTGTTATAATTATTATTTATTTTGTCACCATGTTTTATTCAATCTGCATTTACAGTAGCAATCAAATCAGGCCTACTGCCCCATGATGCTAACTCATTTATTGCTGCAGTAAATAACTACATTTTTTTCCTTAAACAGGTACAGTCCTTTAGTAAATTAGAACTTGTTGATGACACCATAAATGTTTCTCAAACAACATTTTCACGCTATAATGAAATAATCACATGCCAAAAATGTTTTGTTTGAAGAAGCACAGTGCTTGTCATGCATGAGCTTTACATTTTAACTGATTATGTTGGTAATCTGACAACAACCAAATGTATTTTTACAACAGTAATAAAAAGAAAGAAAGATAAAAATCTTTTACCTTGAAATCCGTTGTTCTCAATGGGCGTCTTAAAAACGTTCAAACTGAGAAACAAAAGGAGAACTTCACCCAAGTGTATTTCTAACTTATATTTGGATAGTTAAACTTACAGACATTAAAGAAATATGTAAAAATCACACATTCCTTGTAGAGATAAAGAGATATGTTAATACTGTCATCTAAGTGTGAAGCTCACTTCCTGTGGCAGTGGTTAGTTCAGAAAATAAAACCCCCTATAATGGAGGTGTCTAACATGCTGCTATAAGCAGACTAATGGTGCAGCAGGAAAAAGTAATGACAACATGAGAGATGTTCAGGATGTGTTTATGACCATGCATAAGAGGATATACTGTAATCTAACAATTTACTGAATGACCAAATCAGACTGAACGTAGGCCTACATATTATTTCTAAGATGATTTCTACTTTTAAGGAAATGGAAAGAACGCTGTAGTTCTAAAATAATTAATTAATGGTCAGACACCAATAAATAGTCCAGCATCAAAGAAATCTAAAGGTGATCGCTCAATAAAAAGCTTCAAGAGTTCATCGTCATAGCACAGAACAAGAGAGACATTAAAAAAAATGATCGAAACATATTTAAACACCAGTGAAGAGATGAAATCATCGCACCTTTTCGTGCAGAAATTGTGAATTTACAGAATTGCAAAGATGAATTAATTGCCAACGTTGCAGAACAGGCAAGTGCTAAAACTTATTTGCAAAGCAGAATAGTTGAAGAAAAATGCTACACTCAGAGGTGGTGTCTACAACGATACAGAGTTCAAGAAACAGAAACTAAAAATCTTAAGATCAAAGTGAAGGAAACCTGCTAAGGAGTGGTGTCTGAACTGGTAAAAAAAATAAAAATGATTGAGGTGGAGGATGTAGCTCACAGATTAGGCAAGCCAGTGTCCTGACCAGTGAGAGCCATTATCATTTTATTTGTGTTGGGTAAAAGTGTAAAAACAAAGATTTCCTCAAAGAACACAAACAACACTTTGGAGAAGATCTGACAGTTGGTTCTGAATATCTTCTTGGAGAGATACCACCCAGAATGAACAGTGATTCTATTCTAGTGATCTTATACATCCATATTGACTGCTGTTGTTATTTACCATAAAGTCATTAGCCTTAAAGTTAAATTATCTGGGGATATGGAAGCTAAATAATTCTGTTAAATTTTTGTTATGAAATCCATTATAGAATGTTTGGTAGCATTTTACAGTCCTTTTCCCCATGTACATATTATGTACTTATTATAGTAATTACAATAACTAGTACCAACCCTGAACCTAACTCTAAACCTAACCATGTAGTTTCTTAGGTAAGTACAGTACATGTAAGTACACATGCTGTAAAATAAAGTGCAACTGAAAGATCCATATCTTTGCAATTAGGATTTCAGGGCCCGTATTCACAAAACATTTTATCTTACCACTAAGAGTTCTCCTGAATAACAGTAAAGGGTTTTAGCTAAGAGTTTTCTCTTAAAACCTATTCACAAAGCTGCTGAGACAAACTTTTACTAAGGAACAGAGAGAAGTCTTAAGCTAAGAGTAAGGGCGGAGTTGACATCGTTGCTATGGGTGATGTCAACATGCTTACTAACTATGCACACAGTGATTGGCTGATAGTCTCTGTCAGAGATTTATTCATAGAAATATTGTAGAGCACTATATTTCCATATATAAAGGTTTAAAAAATAAAAATGTTGCCACATTAAAAAAAAAAAAGATTTTAAAATGCAGGCTAAGTGTCACTAATTAAACAAATATATGTTCAGTTAATTGTCAGTCTCTTACATGTATGTTTCTCATAAACAATTAGTGAATATGCATATGAACAGCCTTTTAATTAACAGAGTAGAATAATCATGGCTGATAGTAATACATGCAAGCGTAAAAAAAAGAAAGAAAAAAAAAGAAAAGAAAAGAAACTGGACGCAAGAACAGCTGTTACTTCTTACCCAACTGGTTAATGAAAACAATTTTGGGTCCAAAACCAAAAGCTACGTATTTTTTTTTTTTTTTTTTGCTGTGATACCATTTAAAATGAACATTAGTTCAAAAATGTACAGTTTTCACCTCTGGTATTAGAACAGTGATGAAGAATTTAAGTTACGTATTGACTTTTATGCGGATGTCTTTTTGGCGGGAGCTGTTGCCATGGTGAATCACAATTTCGGAGCTACAGAGTCAGATTCAACCTACTCGGAGTTACTGAACTAACTCAGTTCAGCTGTTCTGAAACCGAAAACTCTGAGTTTGCCCATCTCGTGGTAAGTAAACTCAGAGTTCAAGTTTTTACTCAGAGTTGGTTGAACCTCCTTATTGAAACGGGCCCCTGAAGGCTTAAAATCACACTAATTTATTTTTTTCTATTTTGGTCCAGAAATCTTATATTGTCACATTACGCTGTTCAGGAAGAACACGGGAGGCATGAAGAAATGTTAAGCAGACTTTAATCAAGGAAACACAGGGAATCATCATAACAGGACAACTTCAGTCCTGTTTCATTAAAAATCAACAGATGGCCTTTGAGTCACTGAGTGTCTCTGATGTATATATTAAAATATATATTGAAAAATTACAAAATCCATATTAAAAAAAAAAAAAAAAAAAAAAAAAAAAAAAAAAATAATAATAATAATAATAAAACGAACTGAATTATAACCTAAACCCATGAAAAACATTTCATTAATATGAATAAATATATAATAAAAAAAAATTAAAAAAAATAAAAATTTGATATATACTCATTGGTCTTCACCACATCACACAAATTTAACTGTGTTAAGTAAAAAAAAAAAATGGAAAAATGACAGTCATATCCCAGTAGAAACATAAAACATATTTTAATGTGTTCAATGGGAGTGTGTGTACCATGTGTGTGTGCGTGTGTGTGTGTATATGTGAGATTTTTTCTGCATTGGGGATATTCTATACTCTGGGCCATTTGTTTGGGTATAAATCTTTACTGGTTTGCATCAGATTTTATATATATTCTATTTGAATATAGATGTTGTTACAATAAATGTTTACAGCAGTCACATAAGCTGAATCTACTACTGACACTTATGAAGTTTAGTGAATTATAGTGTGCTATACTAACTAAAATGCTAAAATTTCCAGCCTAAATAAACATGTAATGACGCCAACATTTGTCCCACAGGTGTTCTGCTCTATGATGCTTTTGGATGGGAAGTGAGAATGCCGCAAGACATTCATGGCCTCAAAGGTTCCTGTCTGGTCATTCCATGTTCTTTCAGCTTCTCATCAAACCCACCCAAAAACCCACATAGAGTTGTGTTGTATCAGTGGTTGTCTAGAGGTTATCCTTTAGTTTACGATCCTTTGCATGCAGACAATGTCATTGAGAAGTTCAGAGGAAAAACTGATTTAGAAGCTCAAGTAGGGATTGCAGTCTGCTGATCAAAAACCTGGAACCATCCCACCATGGAGAAAGATTATATGCATGGATTGACCCTGAAAACATTGGGTCTCGCACCTACACATTTTATGATGTCACTTCTACAATCCTTGTCAAAGGTATGTTAATACTTTTTTCTTTCTTTAATTTGTGATAGTTGTGAGAGTGTGTTGCTTAAGTGTGACATTTCTGCTATTTGTAGCAAGTCCAATTCAGCACAGCATCAAAAATTTTGGAGGTGAAAGGACAGGTGACGCCATCACAGTAGAATGTTCAACTTTCCATACGTGTCCATACAGCAAACCAGCCATCACTCTGAACGGTATAGAAGGATCTGATCAAATAGACAATGAGCATATTAAAGACGGCCTGTGGAAAATCACTCTGACACGCACAGGTGTGGTAAAGACAGTACATTCGACTATTGAGTGTTCTGTAACACATTATGGTGGAATAACTGTAACAGCTACAAAAGATAAAAGTGCCAAATGTGAGTAAACACAAACATGAACAGCTTTGTGTGATATTAACTGTAAGTTCAGTTAAAATGTCAAAGCTGGACCTATTACAAGATTTCAGTTCAATTCCAGGTGTTCATCATAACATATCGATTGAACCTGAACTGGCAGATGTCACCGAGGGCATCGCAAGGAACTTCACTTGTACCATCTACCATTCCTGCCAGAATGAGAATCCAAACATCACATGGAACTATGAGAACATGCAGGTCACAGAGTGGAACAAAACTCTTTCTGGTTTAGATCAGATCATCTATTCTAGCATAACCTTTCTGGGTGCAAAAGAAGACCATGGGAAGAAACTGATGTGTAGTGCAAAATTTTCTGGAAGAGAGATTATGGCATTTGTTGTCTTAAATGTCCAAAGTGAGTAATTTATTAGCATTTTGTCCCACCCATATATCATCATTCATATGGTTATATATACTGATTCTCCTGCGCTACAAGTCTTGTGAGTCCAATCCAGAAAAGAAGCATGTGCTTTGTTTTTTATTATTTTATTTTTTTCCTGTAGCTCATACTTACACCATTGCCTTGTCTTTCAGATCAGTTATGACGTCAGTTTTAATATCAGTTGTGTGCTAAAATAATGATAATTTTTTACCCCCATTCCATCATTAGGCAGACCCAGTGCTCATTGGACTCAAGATTATTGTTCTTTACATCCTAACACCGTCACTTGTGTTCTTTCTGGCTTGTATCCATCTTGTAGTCATCATATACAAGAAGAGACAAAGGTAACTGTTTGTTTATGTTTCTTTAAGCCAGGTATTCCAAAGTTGAACTTCATTGTTTAGAAACTAAAATACTGCTGATTTTGATACAGTTGTTGTAAATGAAATGAGAAGATGATATTCAAAGACTTGTCTCTTTCTGACTATTTCCATTGTTATAACTTATCCATTTATAACTTCACACTTCAACAGAAGCTAATTAGATATTCTGAGAAAAAAGTAGATGATGTCTAATACAAGTTGCCATACCACTTACCATATTTGGCTGTGTAGATGTTCATTGGATGATATGAAGTAAGCAATGCTTATCTAATTACAATATAATTTCCATGCATTTGCTGTCTTTGATGCTTGATTATATGATCTTAAATCATCTGTAACATCATTTAAAAGTTATTTAAAAGATGCTGGAGCTGTCATCAATTAAAATGAAATGAAACAAAAGTTTACAGGCATTATTAAAACTTACAGGATCAGCTTCTTTTTCTTACACATAACATCTGTTCCCAGGTCAAAAGATTCAAGTACAGAGTCGGGGAAAAAAGCCTTTCTCCAAACCTCGAATGCCATCACCAAAGAGGTACAGCAACTTTGAACCACATGTAAGTCTCTAATAAGTGGATGTTCAGTCTTTTATATTTTTCAAAAGTAACAAAATATACTTGGTATTTAAATGAAATTAAATAAATAAATTAAAAAAATATGTATTTTCCCCAATGCACCTCAGTGATCCAAACTCCCACTCAGTGAGTATTTTGTTTATTTCTGCAATTACTGTGTTACACTCTGGAAATAGATTCTTTGACAAATTCTTACTAAAATTACTGATCTCTGGCTTTTTACTTTCTTGACATATTCCATAAGGATTATGATTATGAAGCTGATTACATCAACATGGATGAAGGCAACATAATTTTCGATTAGTAATATGCATTGCAATGGGCGTCATTTTAACAACTTTAAAAGCAATTTTATCAATATTTATTTTAATTTATTTTTTTGCACACTCAGATTCCAGATTTTCAAATAGTTGTATCTTGGCCAAATATTGTCCTAAAGCTTATTTTTTCAACTTTCAGATGATGTATAAATCTCAACTTCAAAAAAAAAAAAAACACTTATGCCTGGTTTTGTGGTCCAGGGTCACATATGTAAAATATGCTGATTGTTAAAAATTTCTCTACTACTTTTGTATATGACTAATAAATATGATTCAGTTATTTTATTGCCCAATTAAAGTTTCATCTTAAATTATCTTATTTGTGAACAATTATTTGCTTCTCATATTATAACAGACTTGTGGCATAACTAATTCTTGAAATCACTGAGCCCAGGAGACTTTTTTGTTTTTAAATCACAGTTTTATGCAACCAGTCAAATACTCTCAGCTTGACTGTTCAGCAGTGGCAAATACAAAATGTTAAATGAAATTACAAAGCTATATTGTTGCATTTCACACAATGTAGTGAAATATATTTCACAGCATTTATAACTATAATACAGATAAAGGATATAATACTTAGTTTTAATACTTAAATTGGAAACTCCTTGTGTTTATGTTTTAATAGCTGAATATTCAGTTCCGTCCTCGTCATCAGAGCTTGAACTTTAAGGCGGCCCTCTGCTTATGTCTGGGTTCTTTAACAGCAGATTTGGCAGAACAAGACACAGTGGAGTAATTCACTTCATCTTCTTCACTGGTATCAGATTCCCAGTCCATATTTGTGAGTTTTGGCACACACGGAGAAGAAACATTTTCATAATCTGGATTTTCTGATTGGAAATTCTAGGAAGAGGATAAAATAATAAAACAAATGTTTTCTGAGTTGTAGCAGGACCAAAACAATATTCTTCCGCGAGTTGCATCCAGTTATATTTTTCAACTGCTAGAGGGCCACAAACTACACAGTGTAACTTTTAATATTCTGACATATTGTGAAGTCTTACCATTGTCTGCTTATTTTTTGACACCATAGCATAGACTGCTGATCCTTCAGGTACTCTAAAATCAGTCATACATTTAAAAGCATCATTAGTGCATTTGTCATATATTTAAATAAGCATTGAATTTATTGATTTCATAAAGTTCTAACTTATGTTTAACTTCTGATTTTAATATTCCTTATCTATTTTACCTTTTTTCTGGCTCATTTTTCCCCTTGAAATCAAGAGTGACATAGTTTAGGGTGTCATTGTCTATATTTCTAGTTGTTTGTTGTTTTGGGGACTGTCTTCTCTGTAAAAAAAAAAAAAAAAAAAAGAAAGAAAAAAAAGACAACTTGCTTAGCATAAAAATGTCAGTTGTCTGTGATACTGACATTTCAAGAAAAGAACAACATTCTCTCACCTGTTTCATTTGTGGCAGTTTAATAGCAGCATACACTGTGTGGATATTAGATTTCGGACTTAAGAGAAAAAAAGAATGAATTAATTTAATTACAATTAGTGGATGTCTCCATCAGTTCTGCTGCTATTACCTTGGATTAGGGTCCTGTGTTCGAGTAGGATCTTGGGAATTGGGTGTCGGACGTGAATGATTAACTCTTCCATAACCTGAATCAGGAATTCCCGCCACTGACAGATTCTCCTGGGTATTATTACGTGATCCCTAAGTTTAAAAATACCAAAAAAAAAAAAATAAATCACCTAATAATAAAACAGAAAAAATACATCATTTAAAAAAAAAATGCATATTAAGATGATTTCAATATTATACTGTAAGTAGCCCAGTTCTGAAACAAACAGAAGTAAAATAACCAATAATAGTAAGTTTGTCACTGTAGAAGAGCGTGACAGGAATACAGGAAAAAAGCACAAAGGATTATCTGCTCCACTTTGCTGATCTGATCTTGCCTTGATGATAGTCCTGTAAAATAACAAGAGCAATAATTGGAATAACTGACAACCTCAAAATCAACACCTGATAGGATTACTAATATGCAGATAAATGATACAAGCTTATTTAATAATATTCTTAACTTAAATAACATCTATAAAAGAAAGAGGAATTCACCTGCGTATCAGAAAGATGGCCACAACAATAAGAATCAACAGGAGAATGATGGGTAAGATGATCTGGTAGAACACCGTAAGAGAGTTATCTAAATTAAGAGAGGTTTGGAGAGAGAACAACACATTGTTTTTAAAACAACCCTGCATGACTTAATCTAACCCAAATTTATGAATTAACCCCATTAAACCCACTTAAAGAACTACAAAATGCTAAAGAATCTGGCTTTAATCATGCATTTACAATGTGCAGTTTAACCCTTTTTTTAAATAAAAAAAAGGGCAGTATGAAATATAGGCAGCTAGTGGTTAATATATTACACTCTAAATTAAAAATATTACAAAAAGGTGTTTCTTCTTCCCCCTCCTCCTAAGACTTGATGCTTTTGCCGGTTGCCAGATGAGGATGTACAACAGTAACAAGCCCTGCACTGTAATTTGATGAGTTGATTTATCAGTGTTTTAACATGTCTCTCATCATACAGTACAGCTTTTTAGATGGATGACGAGGCATATTAGGTCGGGTAGAATCTCTGACCCAGTTTTAGTCAGTCTTAGTCAGCTCAACCTTACTAAGACTGAACTGCTGGTGGTTCCAGCTAACCCATCGTTTCATCACAACTTCTCTATACAGCTGGGTTCGTCAACCATAACTCCTTCCAGGACAGCCAGAAACCTAGGAGTTGTGATGGATGATCAGTTAAGCTTCACAGACCATATTGCTACAACGACCCGGTCCTGCAGATTTGCCTTATACAACATTAGGAAGATTAGACCCTTCCTGTCAGAGCAATCCACCCAACTTCTTGTCCAAGCTCTTGTTCTCTCCAGACTGGACTATTGCAATGCTCTCCTGGCGGGCCTTCCTGCATGTACTATCAAGCCTCTACAACTGATCCAGAATGCAGCAGCGAGGGTTGTCTTCAATGACCCAAAAACAGCTCATGTTACTCCTCTCCTCATCAGGTTACACTGGCTACCAGTAGCCGCTCGCATCAAATTCAAGGTACTGATGCTTGCCTACAAAACGACCACTGGCACGGCGCCAACTTACCTAAACTCACTAGTTCAAACTTATGCCCCCTCCAGAAGTTTGCGCTCTGCAAGTGAACGACGCCTTGTGGTGCCATCCCAAAGAGGTTCAAAATCACTCTCACTGACTTTTTCCCTGGACTGCTCCCAGCTGGTGGAATGACCTCCCGATCTCAATTCGAACAGCTGAGCCGTTTACTCATTTTCAAAAAACATCTAAAGACTCATCTTTTTCGCCTGCACTTAACCAACTAATACTAGCACTTACCTTTTTCTTTTTCTTGTCTATAATATTAAAAAAAAAAAAAAAAAAAAAAAAAAAAAACCCTGGCTACGTGTTCTGTACTAGACTAACTGAGACTTGTCATAGCACTTGTATACAGTTGTTGTTCTCTCGTTGATCTGATTGTTTCTACTGTTCTCATTTGTAAGTCGCTTTGGATAAAAGCATCTGCTAAATGATTAAATGTAAATGTAATGTAAATGTTTTTGACTTCCATAGCCAACATATGCTTGCAACCCGGAGTGTTTAATTTGCAGGGGGGCGGAATCGCACATTTCAAAGTAGAATAACTGGCTGTAGCATTGTTTTTAGAGAAACAAGTATGTGAACTTAGCATGTTTCTTAAATATCTTTAAACATAATGTTATTTTTATGCTTTCATAAAGGTTTCATTAAGGTTTCACAGAATGATATGCAGAAAATAATCCCACGCCCTAAAAGATATCATTAAAGGTGTCATATGATGCTTTTTTTAAAGATCATTATCTTGTGTATTTGGTGTAACAGAACATGTTGACATGCTTTAATGTTCAAAAAACACACTATTTTTCAAATACTGTACATTAGTATTACAGTAAATACAGGCCACAACTTTTTTGGGGAAGTCATGGCCTAATGGTTAGCGAGATTGACTTAAGGTTGTGGTTGTGGGTTCGAGTCTCGGGCTGGCAATACCACGACTGAGGTGCCCTTGAGCAAGGCACTACACCCAACTGCTCCCCCGGTGCCGCAGCATAAATGGCTGCCCACTGCTCCGGGAGTGTGTTCACTGCTTTGGATGGGTTAAATGCAGAGCACAAATTCTGAGTATGGGTCACCATACTTGGCTGTAGGTCACATCACTTTCACTTTTTTTTATTGTAGTTCCTCTATGCCCCGCCTCTCTCAAACGAGTAGTTTTCTACAAAGTCCCGCCTTCCGACAAGCAAAGTCTGCTCTGATTGGCCAACTGACCCAGTGCATTGTGTTTGACTGAACACCGCAAGCACTCGTCGGAAATGTTACACCCCTTTTCCATAATCGCAAGCTTCATCTTTCAAAATAAATGTAAAGACAGTTAATAATGTCCTTAGTTTTACCATCAGTTCAAGCCCGAAAGAGGAACAGAGTTGCGTGACAGACACAGTGATGAAGCTTGTATGTGTTTGCAGTACACAAGCCACAAACGATTAAGACAGCTGACTCTGTAATGTGACCCGGTCTCTCTCTCTCTCACACACACATACACAAGTGTGTGCGCACACACACACACAATGCGCAAAACTCTGCATTTGAACAGTCAATAGCAAATACTTAAACTAATAAAAAACATACTTACAGTAGTTGATTCAGAAGCGCAGATTGTCATAGCAAAGTCTATATTACCTCATCTCCTGGGTTCACGAAACGGTCGTACATAAAATGCGTTGCTGTTCTGTTGTGAGTAATCTTAAAGATCCCTAAATGCATCTACTTTCAGAAGGCCAAATAAAGTGCTTTTGCTTTCGCCTAGATACACACAGCATCTCTCTGACATGGTTGCTTTAAGACTAACTGCAGTTACTGAAACCACGCCTTCTTTCTTTGCATGAACATTTGGCCGGCATTACGCAAATATTTCCACATAGTGATGTATACATGTAGGGACGTGTTTGAATGAGCCGTTTTAGGGGGACGTGGCAGAGTCTTTGATAAAGAATATCTCTTTGGTTTTGAGACTTTAGTCTTTGCAACTTTAGGGATCTTATCTATGCACAATCAGCTTGTAACACTCCAAAGAGAAAAGAAAACTTGAAAGCAAATCATATGACCCCCTTAAAATGTTTGGTAAATAAATTGCTTGGTCATCATGGTTACGACGAAGAGGAAGTTGTAGAAAGAGGGCCATATCTACAGTCTTGCGGAAGAAGAACTATGCAGATAATCTTTTAAAAATTTGTTATTTTTGATGGGTTATTTCATACTCACTGCCGGTAAATAACATGATGTTTTTGGATCGAGATTCTCCGATAGCATTGGCTGCTGTACAGTAATACATTCCTGGGTTCTGAGGCTGAACAGTGAAGTTCTGATGTTCTGACAGTGCGGTCTTGTTGTCCTCCTCTCTGTACCAATTGAAGACTGTGGCAGGAGGATAAGCATCTGCACTGCAGGTCAGATAGACTGGAAACTCCCAATTCCACTGAGTTAAAGTTGTCATGTTATGGACAATTTTTATATTTGGAGCGTCTAGTCAAACGGATGTGAATATTCATAACATTAGGGAGATGGAAAGCATTAATTATGAGATTTATTGTTATACTGTAATTGAAGGTCATGGCCGACAACAAATTTGAACTGTGTAATATTAACCAATCTATCTAATATTAACAAAGTCATTCATTAGACTTAAACTAATCAGAAACATATGACAATCTTAAATCTGTCAGAAAAGTCCAATTCCAAAAAATTAATAAATGAAGAAGCATTTTTGCTTCTAAAATCTGAAGTGTGTCAAATAACTAGTAGAAAAGAGTACTCACATTTCACCTTGATCTCTACACAAGGGGATTCTGTTTTTCCAATGGAATTACGAGCAATACAGGCATACTGACCAGAGTCAGAGATTTCCAGAGAAAGAAAGCGTAGTCTCTGTTCATGTTTCTGTTCAACATTATTTAACTGTCCATTGAAGCATTTCTTCCACTCATATGAGGATGGAGCAGGATTGGCGCGAGCCTCACATGTAAGGGTCAGCTCATTCCCAAATGTTTGTTCTCCTTTAATTTTTGCAGTCACATTTTTGGGTGCATCTATATACAAATGATATATAAGACGATGAAATGAAATTATTTAAATGAAGTAATGCTCAAACTCCTATTAATCAGTTTGGTCACTTTCAAGTAAAATTGAAGCTTTTTATGTCCCTCACATGTCCTTCTTTTCAAACATCTTTTTAAATGAATAAAAAATGTGATTATTACTTACGCAACACATTTAGCTCTTTTTTAACATCATATTTTCCCTCTTGATTTTCTGCTCTGCATGTGTACATTCCTGCATCTGACTCAGTGACATTCAAGTAGACAGTCAGCATGTCTGCAGATGCAGTGATGTTTCTTCGATTTTCCTGAATATATCTCAGACCACCGAGAGGTCCTGTCACTGTGAAGTGTGATTCAGGAAAGCTTTGAACCGTGCAGATAATGGAGATCACGTCAAACTCTCTCACTTCCCTCTTCATGGTCAAACTGAGATTAGATGGAGGGTCTGCAGAGTTTGAAAGAAAACGTGACAAAATGATTTGACTATTTGTGAAATATTTGACTTTGATTAGTTATGATATGGATTTTAGAGTAAAACAGACTTACAAAGCACATTAATTTCAGTGGTGTTTGATCCTGTGCCAATAGCGTTGGTAACATCACATGTGTACAGTCCTGCATGTTGAATGGTCACTTTCTCAATGTTTAACTGTCTAGTTTCCATTGATAATGGGACAGAAGACAGTCCAGGTGTGTGCTTCCATTTGTAAGTGTGTGGCTGAGGCTCAGCGTCAGCTGAGCATGTCAAAGTCAGTGGAGTGCCCACTTTTACAGAGGTTGTGCCCTCTATTTTGATGCTTCTTGGTGAATCTGTGAGAAACAAGAAAAGTGTAAATTTAGAAGAGTACTGTCACACCTAGTATAATATAACCAAATATTCTTGCAGATTTTGGTAGAAATATGTCATTGTAACTAATTTATGTGAAGGGACTTAGCTTCTAACATGCTTTTTGATACTTAAAATTTACATCATTTTGCAGAAAATTCCAAAATGAGCAATACTAAAACAAGAGATTCATCACAACTTCAAGGTAACACTTATGTTAGTTTATAGATTGATTTTATATTTAACAGAAGCATGTTAAATGAAAAGAGCAATACTTACACTTTACAGATACTGTAATTGTATTTGACTCCGCTGTTTTAATACCATTATTGACCTTGCAATGGTAAGATCCTGTATCATCTGCTGTCACTTTAATGATGGTTAATGTCTCGCTGGTTTGTTGTAGCACGTGGTAGTTTTTGTACCATGTAAACTGCTTGACTGGTGGGTTACTTTCCTTCACTAAACACTTAA